>NC_082397.1:1071903-1074403 GCF_031168955.1 Gadus macrocephalus
TCCATTAAAAAAATAATAATAATAAAGCATAGCCTACTCAGTCAGTCATTGTAATCTAGAAGCGAGTATGCCTAAATGTACTTGCCCTTTTACATTTGTCCAAGTTATGATTATCACTTTTATGCTGCAAGATTAGCTCAGGAACAATACTATACAATGGTGTATTCCTTTTTTGCTAGTTAAGGCACAATGAAATGGTTTATTCATTTTGAAATGGTTCATTCTAAATAATATTCAGGTATTTTTGTCATCTGCACGTATTATTGAATCGATATCGAAGCAATTGGATCAGTATCGAATCGAAATCGAATCGAATGAAGATCTAAAGAATCAAATTTAATTTAATTGTGAGGTACCTGGCACTACCAAGCCCTAGTCCCACCGTTTACCCTGTCCTCCACTGGTGGCTTCAGCTCAGGGACACTTTGACCTTCACAAGGAAAACATCTACCAGTACCCAGAATAACATGCTAGCGTAGCGCTATATAACATGTTATGCATAATAGGAAAGGCATAGGACCACTATATACCAAGATACTGTACCATAGGACATAACATAGGGACACTATATAACATGTTACTGTACCATAGGACATATCATAGGAACACTATATAACAAGTTACTGTACTATAAGACATATCATAGGGACCCTATATAACAAGTTACTGTACCATAGGACATATCATAGGAACACTATATAACAAGTTACTGTACTATAAGACATATCATAGGGACCCTATATAACAAGTTACTGTACCATAGGACATATCATAGGGACCCTATATAACAAGTTACTGTACCATAGAAGTATCATAGGGACCCTATATAACAAGTTACTGTACCATAGGACATATCATAGGGACACTATAACATCTTACTCAACCATAGGGCATATTATAGGACCACTACATAACATAGTGTTGCGTTAAAGTACAAGTGAATTAAACCACCGTTGGAATAAGTGAAGCCTTAGTGACAACATACCACACCTTAATGTATTAACACACAACCACAGTTCACGTATTATCACACTACCACACCTTAATGTATTAACACACTACCACACGTTCACGTATTAACGCACTACAATGCGTTAATATATTAACACACTACCAACCACACGTTCACGTATTAACACACTACCACACATGAATGTATTAACACACTACCACACGTGAATGAATTAATACAGTAACACAACTGGTAGTCCCGGTCCCTACATAACCAGCGGGAAGGGACCTAACATTGGGGACAACACGTCCTCCCATGGGGACATGTCCTGCTCATGGAGACATGTTCTGCTCATAACAGAGGGAACTGTCCATGTTTGACAGGCTAGCAAGGGTAGCTAGCTCTAGCTCAGTGACGCGGGGGACGCGCGTTTAAGCGCCCGGCGGGGTTGGTGGGGGCGGTTTTTTATATATTCACCCACACACAAACACACACATCCCGAGGCCCCGGGCTGAGCACCGCCCGCCCGGTGGCTCTGGGACGAATCGTGCGCTCCTCTGGACTCACCTGAGCGATCTGTTGGAGGACGCCTTGCGCCAGCCCGACGGTTCCTCCGCTCTCTTTCGTGCACTGCGCCCGGACCCCGACCGACCCGGCCCTCAGCCCGCTCCTTAGCCCGTTGCTCAGCCCGGTGCTCAGAGCCCGGGGCGGCTCAGGTACCGGAGACACATGGGGAGCAACGCCGGTGTCGACATCTTGCACTGGGAGGAGACGCGCGCCGGCGAGTGTTACGATGATAAGGTCGAATGAAGCTGATTGGCTGGCGTCTGCTGAATGACAACGGGTTTGGCCGAACCATAGGCAGGAACAGAAGGAAGTGGGCGGAGTTTGAACGTGCTTAGCAAATCACCGTCCAGATCCCGTTGACCTTCGGATTCGTTGCTTTTTACTGACCTTCGAATGTTACTTCATTATAAAATAAATTACGTTTATAATGTTAATGTATAAATATGATATAAATATACGTATCTCTATTCCCTGTAGGCTTTAGTTGTATCTACATATCCAATAGGCCTACACACACACTGACTGACTGACTGACACACACACACACACACACACACACACACACACACACACACACACACACACACACACACACACACACACACACACACACACACACACACACACACACACACACACACACACACACACACACACACACACACACAATATAGTTAAAGCTTTAAGGCTATGTTTTAAATATATTTTAGTTGAATATTTGTAAACCCTATAGTTTTGATGCTTTTCTCTACTATATGTACTATTATTAATTATTCGATTTACATTATACTCCCCTTCTACTATTAAGGAGATTTAAACAATTTAAACAAAGTAATGTCCACCCATGTGTCTTTTAGAAATATAATTAGAAAAATACATTTACTAAATAAATATCTTACATTTATTACCTCATTTATCCACAAGAACATAACTGGCAACAGTTTTAATCGAACCTAATATTATATTTCCACCACACAAAAT
>NC_082397.1:1076903-1087256 GCF_031168955.1 Gadus macrocephalus
GGTCTACAGTAGACCAGAGACTACTGGACTAGACTACTTTGAGGAAAAACAAAAGATGATTCTTACTACTCTGGATTCATCGTGGAGCGGAGAGCAGCAGACGACGAGACTAGGAGGCAAGAACCCTAGGGGACGAGGAGGTAAGACAACAAGGTGACCAGCAAACAAGTTGATCGGAGCACACAGGCAGTGTGTGTGCGTCTGTGACCCGTGTGTGTGTGTGTGTGTGCGGAACAAAAGAGGGCGTGGCTAAGCCACCAACCGATGAGACTGGCCATCATTTATTGATTGAGCAAGTCAGGTTTCTCTCACACACACACACACACGAAAAGGTGAGACACAGCAACGCACACACCACTGTTGGCTACACCAGTCTTAAGGTATACTGGTCTGAGTCCTGGTTATAATGGTCTACATGAGGATTGGTTATAATGGTCTGTGGGGACTGGTTAGATTGGTCTATGGGGACTGGTTAAACTGGTCTACAAGGACTTGTTGTACTTTCTATGGGGACTGGTTAAACTGGTCTAAAGGATTGTAAAACGCATCAAAATATAAATGAATGGTCTTAGTTTATTTTCTTTGGCGAGTGTCCGTGGTATGAGCGGGATAATGCCCTTCGAGGAGGTGACCATTATCAGGAATTAAGAGTTAATCTTATTAACTCTATCATAAATAGTTAATAATGAACATGTTGACTCCAGTTATTTCGACTTTATTTGAGGTTGGTTCATACAGCAGTGATCGGGTTAATATACTATTACTTCATCCTATGTGTAAAATATCTCCTATCTGGCTGGGAAATCTATGACGAGCAGATGAAATTCATAAAAAAAACAAACACAACCAGCAGCCCTAAACAGTTCAAATAGCTCTGTGCCAAGGCGCTGGCATCGCGGGTAATGTAGTGTCTCCTTCCTTCAGAGTAGAAGTGTCCACATTGACTCCTCAGTTCATCCGTCAAGGGAACAATCTTCAGTCATAAAGTACAGTACAGTGTATGATTCAGTAAAAAAGGCCAACGTATCCCGTTACCATGGAGCCCAGTCAGCCTAAGGTTCATGGGTCACCTGGCCTCCAGGGGAGACGGAGGGTGACATGGCCTCCAGGCCACCAGGTCTGACCCGGTTCCTCATGCCCAAGAAGAGTTCAGCTCACCCACACGGAGCCCTGCTTCTACTGTGGGCGAGGGCCTACTGCCCTGGGTTAACGAGTCTGCCCTGGGTTAACGAGTCTGCCCTGGGTTAACGAGTCTGCCCTGGGTTAACGAGTCTGTCCTGGGTTAACGAGTCTGCCCTGGGTTAACGAGTCTGCCCTGGGTTAACGAGTCTGCCCTGGGTTAACGAGTCTGTCCTGGGTTAACGAGTCTGTCCTGGGTTAACGAGTCTGCCCTGGGTTAACGAGTCTGCCCTGGGTTAACGAGTCTGTCCTGGGTTAACGAGTCTGCCCTGGGTTAACTAGTCTGTCCTGGGTTAACGAGTCTGTCCTGGGTTAACGAGTCTGCCCTGGGTTAACGAGTCTGCCCTGGGTTAACGAGTCTGCCCTGGGTTAACGAGTCTGCCCTGGGTTAACGAGTCTGCCCTGGGTTAACGAGTCTGTCCTGGGTTAACGAGTCTGTCCTGGGTTAACGAGTCTGTCCTGGGTTAACGAGTCTGCCCTGGGTTAACTAGTCTGTCCTGGGTTAACGAGTCTGTCCTGGGTTAGGTGAGGTCTGGGTTCACTGGTCCTGGGTTAGGTGAGGTCTGGGTTCACTGGTCCTGGGTTAGAGTGTCTTGGTCTGGGTTCACTGGTCCTGGGTTGTGTTGAGCTCTAGGGTCAGGGTTCATCAGGGTCAGGGTCCATCAGGGTCAGGGTTCATCAGGCTGCGTGTCCTGTACCTCCATGGGTTGGGGGGTCTGTGGTTCTTGGTCCCTCAGTCCTGGACCCGGTGCTTCTGGCTGCTCCATCGGGGGCAGGACTGCGTTCTGGGTTTCATTATCTTGTGGTGTTAGGAGGCGCTGCTCTGGTCCAGCTGGTTCTTGTGGACCAGGTGCTGGTTCTGGTCCAGAGGCTGGTAGTGTGCTGGTAGTAGGGGCTGATGGTGGACCGGTTGGTAGACTGGTTAGTGGACCGGTTGGTAGACTGGTTAGTGGACCGGTTGGTAGACTGGTTAGTGGACCGGTTGGTAGACTGGTTAGTGGACCGGTTGGTAGACTGGTTAGTGGACCGGTTGGTAGACTGGTTAGTGGACCGGTTGGTAGACTGGTTAGTGGACCGGTTGGTAGACTGGTTAGTGGACCGGTTAGTAGATCGGTTGGTGGACCGGTTGGTAGAGCGGTTGGTAGATCGGTTGGTGGTCCGGTTGGCGGTCCGGTCGGCAGTCCGGTCGGCGGTCCGGTCGGGGGACCGGTCGGCGGTCCGGTCAGGGGACCGGTCGGCGGTCCGGTCGGCGGTCCGGTCGGCGGTCCGGTTGGCGGTCCGGTCGGGGGACCGGTTGGTGGTCCGGTCGGCGGTCCGGTCGGGGGACCGGTCGGCGGTCCGGTCGGCGGTCCGGTCGGCGGTCCGGTCGGCGGTCCGGTCGGGGGACCGGGGGCGTGTGAGGGGGGCAGCCGGGCGTGGGCCGGGGGCCGGTCCCGCAGCAGGCTGAGGGCGTTGTGGGAGAAGTCCTTGAGGACGTCCAGCGTGTGGCGCTGCTGCTCCAGCGACTCGCTGATGAAGTCCTGCTGCGTCTCCACCAGCTGCTGCACGGCCGCCGCCAGCAGCTCCAGGGAGCGCGACACCGAGCCCAGCAGGGCCCCGCCCACCTGCTGCTGCACCAGGCTCTGGGCCGCCACCCGGGCCAGCCGCTCCCCCGGGGGGGAGGGGGGCGGGGCCGGGGCCGGGGCCGGGGCGGGGGGCGGGGCCGGAGGGGCGGGGCGAGGAGGGGGAGGGAGGAGGAGGGGAGGCGGCATGACGGAGGAGGAGGAGGAGGGGGAGGGGAGGGGGAGGAAGGGGGCACTGCCGTTGGAGGAGGAGGGGTAAGGAGACGGGGGCGGGGGGAGGAAGGGGGCGTAGGAGGGGGAGCTGGGGTAGGGGAGCTTGACGTCCGGGGGGAGCTCGTCCTGCTCCTCAAAGTCTAACGGCATGGCTGGAGGAGGAAGAGGAGGAGGAGGACGATGAGCGAGGAGGAGGAAGAGGAAGAGGAGGAGGAGGAGGGAGGGGGAGGAGGAGGAGGAGGAGGAGGACGATGAGCGAGGAGGAGGAAGAAGAAGAGGAGAGGAGGAGGTCAGTGGGCTCTGAGAGACTCCCTCTCACAGATCACACATGGTCAATTATAAAGTACATTATGTAGTACATTATAGGGTGTATCATAAAGTACATTATGTAGTACATTATAGGGTGTATCATAAAGTACATTATGTAGTACAGTATAGGGTTTATTATAAAGTACATTATGTAGTACATTATAGGGTGTATCATAAAGTACATTATGTAGTACATTATAGGGTGTATCATAAAGTACATTATGTAGTATATTATAGGGTGTATTATAAAGTACATTATGTAGTACAGTATAGGGTGCATTATAAGGTACATTATGTAGTATATGATTGAGTACATGATGGTTTCTAAGATTCTTACTCTCATCGTTGATCAGGTCAAAGTTCATCTCAGGAGAGGACTGGTAGAAGTCTTCTAGAAAAGAGCAGAAAAAGACACGATTAATATCACCTTCATTAACCCAGACAGGAAGACCCCCACCCTGATTAATAAATATAAAGAACAAAGAGGAGGAGGAGGAGGAAGACGCTGAGAGGAGGAGGAAGAGGAGAGGAGGGAGAGGAGGCTGAGAGGAGGAGGAGGAGGAGGAGGAGGAGGAGGAGAGGAGGGAGAGGAGGAGGAAGAGGAGAGGAGGGAGAGGAGGCTGAGAGGAGGAGGAGGAGGAGGAAGACACTGAGAGGAGGAGGGAGAGGAGGAGGAAGAGGAGAGGAGGGAGAGGACGCTGAGAGGAGGAGGCTGAGAGGAGGAGGAGGAAGAGGAGGAGGAGGAGGAGGAGGAGGCTGAGAGGAGGAGGAGGAGGAGGAGGAGGCTGAGAAGGAGGAGGAAGAGGAGGAGGCTGAGGAGGAAGAGGAGGAGGCTGAGGAGGAGGAGGAGGACGCTGAGAGGAGGAGAGGCTGAGGAGGAGGAAGAGGAGGCTGGGGGGAGCAGGAGGCTGAGAGGAGGAGGAGGTCCTACCCACAAGCTCCTCCTTGGGGGAGGAGATGGAGTGGCGGCGGGGGCGTCCTCGGGGCTTCGCTCTCGGTCTCCGTCGGCTGTACTCCTCGAAGCTCTCGATGTCCAACTCAGCCTCGTCTACACACACACACACACACACACACACACAGCTCAGAAGCCTATAGAGCGATGTTGAGGAGGAGGAGCAGAGAGGAGGAGGAGAGAGGGGGAGAGAGGAGGAGGAGGAGGATGAGAGAGGGGGAGAGAGAGGAGCAGAGAGGAGGCACAGAGAGGAGGAGGAGGAGCAGAGAGGAGGAGGAGCAGAGAGGAGGAGGCACAGAGAGAGAGGAGGAGGAGGAGCAGAGAGGAGGAGGCACAGAGAGGAGGAGGAGCAGAGAGGAGGAGGAGCAGAGAGGAGGAGCCACAGAGAGAGGAGGAGGAGCAGAGAGGAGGAGGCGCAGAGAGGAGGAGGAGGAGGAGAGGAGGAGAGAGAGGAGGAGGAGGAGAGAGGAGCAGAGAGGAGGAGGAGCAGAGAGGAGGAGGCACAGTGAGAGGAGGAGGAGAGGAGGAGGAGCAGAGAGGAGGAGGAGCAGAGAGATGAGGAGGAGGAGGAGCAGAGAGAGGAGGCGCGGCCCGCTCACCCTTGCCCGGCGCCAGCAGCAGGATCTTCTGCACCATGACCTCCACGGGGCCCAGGGTCTTCTTGTGGCCCTTGGGGGCCCGCATGGCCAGCATGCGCCTCCTCGCATCACACTTCAGGTCCGCCCACTTCTTCATGATCTGGCGCACCTGCACACACACACACACACACACACACACACACACACACACACACACACACACACACACACACACACACACACACACACACACACACACACACACACACACACACACACACACACACACACACACACACACTTAATTCTTTATTTGAATCCACCAATCACATTACAAGAGACAAATATTCAGATATTTCAGAGATAAGATAGGTCTTTGTTCAAGGGTACAAAAAACATCTCCTGCGCCACACTGCCAGGCTGCCTATCACTGCTGATATGGAGCAGAACTTTGCTAATTGTTTAGATTTTCTGCTGGAGAGCCCAGCCAGCCTTTAACCCACTGAAAACACGGTTGTGGACATGCCCCAAGCTTCCAAAAATAAACACTATTAGCTTGCATTGGTAGCCTAGGTCCCCTAGTATTTCCAGAATGGGCTGCTATTTTATGATTTTATCGTTGAAAGCAATTTCCATGTACAGATACAAATACACAGTCTATCTCAAGTAAGAGCACTTCCCTTCCGTCTCTGTTTAAAAACACAACATCAGGGGTATTTGGGATGTTACACATCACATCAATAGAGCTGTTAAACCATTCCGGCATGATGCGTGAATGTTTGTACATGGTCACATTTTCTAGAGATACTTCCTTAACATTGCTGGAAATTAGATCGACAAGTCGGTCATGGCGTGCAATATACAGTCCTTTGTACATAGTACAGCCATCCACAACATGGGCAACTGATTCAAGTTGATGGCCAGAGTGCATTATACAGTGTGGACGGTGGTGTGCAGGGTACCATGATGCCAGATTGTATTTGGTAGGTAGCACCTGCAGCCTAGCTTTGGCAGTGAAACAGAGGATGTCCTCCCCAACAGCAGCATTTTTGTACATGGAGTGGGAAGCAGAGTGGTCGGCAAAGTCTAGGCATGCTAGCTTTCCCTGCATTCTAAGTCCAGTGTTGTTTGGTCTCTGTTTGTTTTATGTTGAGAAGGAATCTCCTTGCTGTTGTGTTCTGTAGTATGTGTTGGGTCTCGTTGTGAGCTGACACAGTCACACACACACACACACATAGGCCTGTCGCGATATGCAATAAATCAATTAATTGAGCGATAAATTAAAATGAGCGATAATTTTTTGCCGGCCGCAATCATTTCCATTCGCACTCTTTTTTTTAAATCAGTTTTATTGGCCTAATCTGAGAAGAAATCTATGCCATAAACAGAAATATTATAGGCCTTTATTACACGGGTCTTCTCAATGCCGTGGAACGCTCCGTTCACTTGCATAGATCGTAGTCCGGTAACTCGTCAACCCCAGCGTCTTCAGTTGCTGAGCAACGTCAACGTCTTTGGCGGACTATTTCTCTGCTGATCAACACTACGAATGCTGCTAACGAATAAATTGTAAAAAGACACACCATGTGAAGTTATTTATTCGTCTTGGCAAGTAGCCGTGTAATAAGCGGGATGATGTATAGAACGTCGCCGGTCATTATCTAAAATAAGCCCCTTCAGGGCGAAGCAAGACACCTCCGCTGCGCGTCGGTCGCCTGTTCGCCCTGTCTGGGCTTATTTTCCCGATAGTGACCGGCGTTCTATGCATTATATATATTTATATATATTTAGCAGGGTAGGCCTAAGTAACAAATGTCGGTTTGAAATCGGGCTCCGGCTCATAATTACAGGGCACAACGAGTAAACCCCCTCGTCAAGTGTCAGTCACTTGTTGCATTGTCTGTGTGGGAGGCGGAGCCCTGGCGCAATCGTGTTTGCATCCTTTTGATTTAGTGTTTCAATTTTATTTATTGTTTTTGGTGGCGTTTGGTTTTTATTCAAGAGCATTTTTTGTTAATAGATTGTTTTTGGTTGTTTTGTTAATTTATTCTGGATATTTTAAATGTCTTCCAGACATCCAGTTCCAGTGTTCTTTAAAAATAAAGGTTTATTGATCTTCGAAAGGGTGTACTTTATCATTATATTAGTGGAAAAACTGCAATATTATAATATTATAATAATTCCTGGGGCAATTAATCGCCCAGAAAAATTTGTTATCGTGACAGGCCTACACACACACTCACTTTTTATTCCCCGTTTAGACAAGCGTTTTCGGGAGGAAATCTCCCTGCATGCGGGGACGCAAAAGTGTGTGGATTTCGATTGGGTATGCATGTCAGGCGGCTAGGTGGTGCTGTGATACACCATCACACAACACCGCCATGTTGGAGCGCATGCGTAGCATCTTCCTTCTTCTCTTATCTGCGCCGCGAAAACCAAAACATGATTACAGATCCTTCTCTGTTCAGTAATACTATCTGTACATATCCTGTACATTTCGTGGAAAGACTCCGGTACGTTTATTAGAGCAGCCAGAGCAGCTTGACGGTCCGACGCATGGAAATAATCCAACGTGTTTGTTTATTTCCCTGTACTGGCGCATGTATGCGACGTAAACGCGTACGCGACGCGAGCAGATCTGAGCAGTGTTTTGCGTCTTGGCAGTGTAGACGGAAACGCTACGGCGGAGCGTATTCAACTTTTCCACTCTGGAGGGTGGTTTCGTCACCGTCTAAACGAAAGGCACTTCCAATAAAATATTTGGTTGTTTTTACCCGCAAGCGTCCTCGTGTAAACGGGGCCTTAAGGTATACTGGTCTATGAGGACTGGTTATAATGGTCTATGGTCCATTATGGTTATGGTCTCACACACACACACTTAGTACAGTAGTACTAGTTAGTACTAGTAGACTCACCTCTCTGACTGTCACCCCCAGGCTGTTGACTTTATCTGTGATCTCAGACCACGTCTGTTTCTTAGTCTCAGACGACACACCTGCGTTGAACTTCTCTACACACACACACAAAGAAGTGTTAATTAACAATTTTTAAGTGAGATTCCTCATTAAGATTACATCAATTTTAATACATAAATGATCTAAATATTAAAATATATTGCTTAAATAATAATGAAGATCAAGTAGTGGACCTGACCTTAAATGCACACACACACACACACACACACACACACAGACAGACAGACAGACAGACAGACAGACAGACAGACAGACCCACAGACAGACAGACAGACAGACAGACAGACAGACCGACAGACAGACAGACAGACAGACAGACAGACAGACAGACAGACAGACAGACAGACAGACAGACAGACAGACAGACAGACCACTCACTGAGCACGACGAAGCGGTGGTTCTTCACCTCCTCCAGGAGCACTTTGATCTCCGCGAAGGAGAAGCGGACTTTCCCGCGCAGCCCCTCGAACCTGAAGGGGCTCTCCAGGTCCGCCTCCTCCTTCACCTCCATCCAGGAGGGATCCATGGACCGGACCACCGGGAAGCGCACGGGGAGATGTCTCTGGACAGGACCACCGAGAGGGGGGGGGGGGGGGCACAGGGAGATGTCTCTGGACCGGACCACCGGGAAGCGCACGGGGAGATGTCTCTGGACCGGACCACCGAGAGGGGGGGGCACGGGGAGATGTATCTGGACCGGACCACCGAGAGGGAGGGCACGGGTAGATGTCTCTGGACCGGACCACCGGGAAGCCAACGGGGAGATGTCTCTGGACTGGACCACCTGGAGGGGGGTGGGGGGGGGAGGACAGACACTGCTTTAGCTCTGAGGGTCTGGTTAGGGTCAGGGTACCCCTAACCCGACGTTAACCAGCTGAGCCTCATTACAGAACCTCTACGCTGACAGAAGTACTGGCACTAGCACCAGGTACTAGTACCTACTAGTACTAGGTACTAGTTCTAGAACTAGTAGTGCCTAGTACCAGTGAGTGCCTAGTACCAGTGAGTGCCTAGTACCAGTGAGTGCCTAGTACCAGTAGTGCCTAGTAGTACCAGTGCCTAATACCAGTGAGTGCCTAGTACTGACCAAACCAGAACTTAGTAAAACGTGGTTATTTATATGAACTCTAACCATCTTTAATAGTACTTTCTGCTGCTGGCTGTGGCTGCGTTGGTGGATCTCTGGAGGGTTTCAGTGTTTAAGACGAGCGTGTGGACTGGCAGAGCTGCACATTAAACGCACATCATGGGATTAATCAAGTTGTCTTCATGTAAATCTGAAGTTATGATCATTCAGTCTGTTTCCACGGTAACCTGGCGGTCGCAGCTCTGGCGGTCGCAGCTCTGGAGGTATGAGCTCACCAACCAGGAGATACCAGAGTCACTCCTGGAGCTACGAGCTCACCAACCAGGAGATACCAGCGTCTCTCCTGCAGCTACGAGCTCACCAACCAGGAGATATCAGCGTCTCTCCTGGAGGTATGAGCTCATCAACTAGGAGATTCCAGAGTCTCTCCTGGAGCTACGGTGAGTTCTGTGTCTCATATGTGGATTTAATGACAGCTTTGCGTATAATAATATATAATAATAACACAAGTAGCCCGAAATCCTCATTCATAACAACGCGTCGTTTGATCACGTGACACGCAGTTTGCCACGTGATAGCAGCGGGCCAATCAGCGCCGCTCTCCGCGCCCCTTTGTTGCTCTCCTCCTCTAGAGCTCCGCCATTTCGGGCTACAGCTCCGCCACTCTTCACCAAAACAACCGTCAAATCCGCCGTTAAACCCGGGGTTAAACACTCCCGGTACCACCGGAAGGTTACCGTGGATACCGCGCGGACGGCGCCGCCTGCTGCCCGCCTGCGTGACTCCGGGACCCGGGGAGCGGCTGGCCCCGAACCCGGTCCGGTCTGGGCTCTACGAGGAACGCGAAATGTCGGCTAGCCTCACATCGCTCGTCGTTCTCCGCAATGTGGCCACAGACGCCGTCCTAACCTCAGCCCTGACCCGTCCCCCGACGCACTGAGACGCATCCCGGGGAGGGTCGTGTCTGCTCCTCGATGTGTTTTGTTTCGTGTGTGAGAGAAGGAAATAATTACCGATTTTAATGACGTATTTTCCCTCCTCCGCAGCGCTCCGAAAGTTCGCGGTGACGAGAAGAAAGAGACTGCGCCTGCGCACACTGCTGTGCGCGCTTGGTTTTTTCGTGAACGCGCAACATTTTGGCAGAACGGCGCGCCCCTCCCCCTGTTATTCTCTGACGTCACCAATCACGAATTCTTGATCATTAAATCGCAAACTCCCTCAACAGTCCCCCACCACAAAGCTGTCCCGTTTCACAACACGCCCCCCCCCCCCACAGTGCGAACACAAACAGCTGGGAGTTCGGTCGTCAACACCAAACAATTCGTTATTTAGTTCGTGGTTGTTGTGTTCAGGTCGTGCTTGGCCGTGATATCCTCTCCGACACGTGAATTAAGCAGACATACAAACGAAGACGTTTTAATGATCAATGAATGAATGACTTGAGCAAGTCATCACATGAAAGTTCACGCAGGAACCAGGCCGAGGTGGTCAGGGAGGA
>NC_082397.1:1097356-1113112 GCF_031168955.1 Gadus macrocephalus
GATTAGTTGGTTGATTGGTTGGTTGGTTGGTTGAATAGTTGGTTGGTTGATTGGTTGAATGGTTGATTGGTTGATTGATTGATTAGTTGATTGATTGGTTGGTTGGTTGGTTGAATAGTTGGTTGGTTGATTGGTTGATTGATTGATTGGTTGGTTGATGATTGGTTTATTGGCTGATTGGTTGATTGATTGATTGGTTGGTTGATAATAATAATAATAATAAATTAAATTTATATAGCGCTTAATATGGTACTCTAAGACGCTTGATGATTGGTTGATTGGCTGATTGGTTGATTGATTGTTCTCAGGTATGCCTTCAGCCCGCTGGTGGATGAAGAGAGTGATGAAGAGGAGCAGGAGGCCATGCTAAACGAGAACTTTGGTGAATTTCTCCTTCTCTCCCTCCCTCCTCGTTCCTTCTCTTGCCCCGTTCCTCCCCCTCACTCCCCCTTGCTCCCCCTCTCTCCCCCTCCTCATTCTCTTACCCTCTGTTATCAGAACAGCTGAACTAACGATGGGCGTGTTTGATTTCTCCTCCTCTGTGTCTGCAGACGGCATGAAGATGAGGGGAGCCAAGCCCGAATCAAACGGCTCCAAACTCAACAAGGTGGTGAGTCAATAACATGTATACCTCCAAACACCATCACTGTACATGTTAATAAACAACTAGACAGGATCACTGTACATGTTAGTAACCCCCAAACACCATCACTGTACATGTTAGTAACCCCCAAACACCATCACTGTACATGTTAGTAACCCCCAAACACCATCACTGTACATGTTAGTAACCCCCAAACACCATCACAGACAGGGGGGGTTAAGGGAGGGTTAAGGTGCTACAGGGGGGGTTAAGGGAGGGTTAAGGTGCTACAGGGGGGGGTTAAGGTGCTACAGGGGGGGTTAAGGGGGGGTTAAGGTGCTACAGGGGGAGTTAAGGGGGGTTAAGGGGCTACAGGGGGGGTTAAGGTGCTACAGGGGGGGTTAAGGGGCTAAAGGGGGAGTTAAGGGGGGGTTAAGGTGCTACAGGGGGGGTTAAGGTGCGCTTGTTTTGCAGGACGAGGACCTGCGCTGGGTGGAGGAGAACATTCCATCGTCGATGGCGGACGTGTGAGTCTACCTGCTACCTTAATCCGGTTCTGTTGATCCTGATCCGGTTCTGTTGATCCTGATCCTGATCCGGTTCTGTTGATCCTGATCCGGTTCTGTTGATCCTGATCCTAATATGGTTCTGTGGATCCTGATCCTGATCCGGTTCTGTTGATCCTGATCCTGATCTGGTTCTGTTGATCCTGATCCTGATCCGGTTCTGTGGATCCTGATCCTGATCTGGTTCTGTTGATCCTGATCCTGATCCCGTTCTGTTGATCCTGATCCTGATCCGGTTCTGTTGATCCTGATCCGGTTCTGTTGATCCTGATCCTAATATGGTTCTGTGGATCCTGATCCTGATCCGGTTCTGTTGATCCTGATCCTGATCTGGTTCTGTTGATCCTGATCCTGATCCGGTTCTGTGGATCCTGATCCTGATCTGGTTCTGTTGATCCTGATCCTGATCCCGTTCTGTTGATCCTGATCCTGATCTGGTTCTGTTGATCCTGATCCTGATCTGGTTCTGTTGATCCTGATCCTGATCTGGTTCTGTTGATCCTGATCCTGATCTGGTTCTGTTGATCCTGATCCTGATCTGGTTCTGCTGATCCTGATCCTGATCTGGTTCTGTGGATCCTGATCCTGATCTGGTTCTGTGGATCCTGATCCTGATCCGGTTCTGTTGATCCTGATCCTGATCTGGTTCTGTTGATCCTGATCCTGATCTAGTTCTGTGGATCCTGATCCTGATCTGGTTCTGCTGATCCTGATCCTGACCCCGTTCTGTTGATCCTGATCCTGATCCGGTTCTGTTGATCCTGATCCTGATCTGGTTCTGTTGATCCTGATCCTGATCCGGTTCTGTGGATCCTGATCTGGTTCTGTTGATCCTGATCCTGATCCCGTTCTGTTGATCCTGATCCTGATCCGGTTCTGTTGATCCTGATCCGGTTCTGTTGATCCTGATCCTAATATGGTTCTGTGGATCCTGATCCTGATCCGGTTCTGTTGATCCTGATCCTGATCTGGTTCTGTTGATCCTGATCCTGATCCGGTTCCGTGGATCCTGATCCTGATCTGGTTCTGTTGATCCTGATCCGGTTCTGTTGATCCTGATCCTGATCCGGTTCTGTTGATCCTGATCCTGATCTGGTTCTGTTGATCCTGATCCTGATCTGGTTCTGTTGATCCTGATCCTGATCTGGTTCTGCTGATCCTGATCCTGATCTGGTTCTGTGGATCCTGATCCTGATCTGGTTCTGTGGATCCTGATCCGGTTCTGTTGATCCTGATCCGGTTCTGTTGATCCTGATCCTGATCTGGTTCTGTGGATCCTGATCCTGATCTGGTTCTGCTGATCCTTATCCTGACCCCGTTCTGTTGATCCTGATCCTGATCCGGTTCTGTGGATCCTGATCCGGTTCTGTTGATCCTGATCCTGATCCGGTTCTGTGGATCCTGATCCTGATCCGGTTCTGTTTCCCCAGTGCCCTGCCCCCGCTGCTGGACTCTGATGAGGTGAGGCGGTCTCCATGGCGACCAGAACCGCCAAGCTTCACCTCACATTTCATCACATCGGGTCGACGTCCAGAGAGACGGTCCTCAGGGAAGGGGCGGAGCCTCTAAGGGAGGGGGTGGGGCCTCTGAGGGAGGGGGAGAAGAGCTGGGAGGTTCTTCCTGCTGGTCATGTGACTAGTCATGTGAATAGACATGTGACTAGCAGGAAGCGAGGTTCTGCTTAGTTGAGCCTGGTCCGTTACCACGGTGACGATGAGAGGTCACAGTAGTTCTGTGAGGGGGGAGAGACTGAGTACTTTAGCCCCACTGATCTGGAGAATAACTAAACTTTATAAAACATTGAGTACATGTAAACAAATAAGACAAGATGACCTAATTAATCACCAAAGAGAAAGTATAGAAAAAATTAATACTTATATGAATATCTGCAATACATTTACGTTGTTTAGTCTATGTACACAATAAATCTAATAGTTTTACTAAGTTAAAACGCACTCCAGATGTGGTGGTCCACGCCTGTCCTGAGCTATACATCCGCGGTATAAACCGTGACGGTCCTGTAGTGACCAGCAGAGGGCGCCAGCGGACCGTCAGGCGCTCGGTTACCACGGGTTACGTCAGGATGTTGTCTCGTGTTGTTATGGTGACGTAGGAAGGAGAACAATAGAGGAGCTCACGTGTAGGGGGGAAGGGGAACAGTCTTCATATACAGCACGCTTTAAATATATATTTATATACTGTAGGCCTATGCTCTCTTTATTACATCAGGTCATCCTGCATGTTTAGAACATGGTATAAATCATTTGAGTTTATATTCAGACGCTCAAATGAGGGTCAGCGATAAGACGAAGCCTTTGTATTAATAACTATAATAAGTTTCTACCGCGGTTGTCTTAGTGATCTGAATCCTTTGTTAAGATGACATCACCTATTCCTCTTGTCTACCGGGACAAAGGACAACGAGACGGGGCCTCTGATTGGTTTATATGGACAGCCAATCAAAACCTGTTGGCCACCACTTCTGCATAATGAGCATATTTAACATTCATTAATTCGCAATTTAGCCTTTTAGCTTTTAAATAAAACCTACTTGAGTTAGACAGTCAATACAGAGACATTTCATTAAGGAGCAGGTAGGGGTTAGACAGTACAGAGACAGGTCATTAAGGAGCAGGTAGGGGTTAGACAGTACAGAGACAGGTCATTAAGGAGCACGTAGGGGTTAGACAGTACAGAGACATTTCATTAAGGAGCAGGTAGGGGTTAGACAGTACAGAGACAGGTCATTAAGGAGCAGGTAGGGGTTAGACAGTACAGAGACAGGTCATTAAGGAGCAGGTAGGGGTTAGACAGTACAGAGACAGGTCATTAAGGAGCAGGTAGGGGTTAGACAGTACAGAGACAGGTCATTAGGAGCAGGTAGGGGTTAGACAGTACAGAGACAGGTCATTAAGGAGCAGGTAGGGGTTAGACAGTACAGAGACAGGTCATTAAGGAGCAGGTAGGGGTTAGACAGTACAGAGACAGGTCATTAAGGAGCAGGTAGGGGTTAGACAGTACAGAGACGGGTCATAAAGGAGCAGGTAGGGGTTAGACAGTACAGAGACGGGTCATTAAGGAGCAGGTATGGGTTAGACAGTACAGAGACAGGTCGTTAAGGAGCAGGTAGGGGTTAGACAGTACAGAGACAGGTCATTAAGGAGCAGGTAGGGGTTAGACAGTACAGAGACAGGTCATTAAGGAGCAGGTAGGGGTTAGAAAGTACAGAGACGGGTCATTAAGGAGCAGGTAGGGGTTAGACAGTACAGAGACAGGTCGTTAAGGAGCAGGTAGGGGTTAGACAGTACAGAGACAGGTCGTTAAGGAGCAGGTAGGGGTTAGACAGTACAGAGACAGGTCGTTAAGGAGCAGGTAGGGGTTAGACAGTACAGAGACAGGTCATTAAGGAGCAGGTAGGGGTTAGACAGTACAGAGACAGGTCATTAAGGAGCAGGTAGGGGTTAGACAGTACAGAGACAGGTCATTAAGGAGCAGGTAGGGGTTAGACAGTACAGAGACAGGTCATTAAGGAGCAGGTAGGGGTTAGACAGTACAGAGACAGGTCATTAAGGAGCAGGTAGGGGTTAGACAGTACAGAGACAGGTCATTAAGGAGCAGGTAGGGGTTAGACAGTACAGAGACAGGTCATTAAGGAGCAGGTAGGGGTTAGACAGTACAGAGACAGGTCATTAAGGAGCAGGTAGGGGTTAGACAGTACAGAGACAGGTCATTAGGAGCAGGTAGGGGTTAGACAGTACAGAGACAGGTCATTAAGGAGCAGGTAGGGGTTAGACAGTACAGAGACAGGTCATTAAGGAGCAGGTAGGGGTTAGACAGTACAGAGACAGGTCATAAAGGAGCAGGTAGGGGTTAGACAGTACAGAGACAGGTCATAAAGGAGCAGGTAGGGGTTAGACAGTACAGAGAGAGGTCGTTAAGGAGCAGGTATGGGTTAGACAGTACAGAGACAGGTCGTTAAGGAGCAGGTAGGGGTTAGACAGTACAGAGACAGGTCGTTAAGGAGCAGGTAGGGGTTAGACAGTACAGAGACAGGTCATTAAGGAGCAGGTAGGGGTTAGACAGTACAGAGAGGTCATTAAGGAGCAGGTAGGGGTTAGACAGTACAGAGACAGGTCATTAAGGAGCAGGTAGGGGTTAGACAGTACAGAGACAGGTCACTAAGGGGTTAGCTGGGAGTCATTCATTCTCCAGTATCCATGGTAACAGGTGACTCTGACTCACAGCATCTCCATGTGCTCTCTGTCCGCAGGAAACCATGACAACCCAATTTGAGATGTCCAAGATGGAGTAGAGGTGGAGACTTCAGAGAGTGCTCTGACAGTCCAGAGGGGGATAGATGATAGAGGAGGGATAGATGATAGAGGAGGGATAGATGATAGAGGAGGGATGGAGGAGGGATAGATGATAGAGGAGGGATGGAGGAGGGATAGATGATAGAGGAGGGATAGATGATAGAGGAGGGATAGATGATAGAGGAGGGATAGATGATAGAGGAGGGATGGGGGAGGGATAGATGATAGAGGAGGGATGGAGGAGGGATAGATGATAGAGGAGGGATGGGGGAGGGATAGATGATAGAGGAGGGATGGGGGAGAGAGGGAGGATGGGGGAGAGAGGGAGGGGGGAGACCGCAGGAGGAGGTGTGATGACGCTGTCCCGCCCAACCTGAGCCCGACTCCTCTGGCTCAGGTGTGTTTGTGTAAATCATCACACACACACAAAAATCATCACACACACACACACACACACACACACACACACACACACACACACACACACACACACACACACACACACACACACGCGCACACACACACGCCTCCCTTTTCTGTTGTGTTTTCTGTGAAAGCACAGATTCCTCCAGCTTCATGCATCCGTGCCTGTGTTTGTTATCTGCCCTGTGTGTGTGTGTGTGCCTGTCCTGAGTGTGTGTGTGTGTGTGTGTGTGTGTGTGTGTGTGTGTGTGTGTGTGAGTGTGTGTGTGTTGCCTGCCCTGTTTGTGTGTTGTGTCCTTTTTCGCCCCTTGGTTTTATTTTGCTTCGGATTTATTTT
This sequence comes from Gadus macrocephalus, assembly GCF_031168955.1. Lineage (NCBI taxonomy): Eukaryota > Metazoa > Chordata > Actinopteri > Gadiformes > Gadidae > Gadus > Gadus macrocephalus. The sequence goes on from NC_082397.1 coordinate 1,103,579, forward strand.
TCTTGCTGTTTGAATCGTTTTTTACTTGGCCGTGTCAGGCCAAGAGGAACGACAGACCGTTGCACAACGTTTGTACAATCATTTGATCTTGCGTGAATTGTAAATAAAGAGGATTCATAACAACTATATATTCTGCTGTTTTCGTTATATTCTTCCCACTACTCTATCACTCTATTTATATATCACTCTATCCAGATATCTCTATCACTCTATTTATATATCACTCTATCCAGATATCTCTATCACTCTATTTATATATCACTCTATCCAGATATCTCTATCACTCTATTTATATATCACTATATCCAGATCTCTCTATCACTCTATTTATATATCACTCTATCCAGATATCTCTATCACTCTATTTATATATCACTCTATCCAGATATCTCTATCACTCTATTTATATATCACTCTATCCAGATATCTCTATCACTCTATTTATATATCACTCTATCCAGATATCTCTATCACTCGATCTATCACTTTATCTCCTTCCTACAAAGAGGATTTAGACCCCTCCCCCTCTGGGAAGTGTGTGTGTGTGTGTGTGTGTGTGTGTGTGTGAGTGTGAGTGTGTGTGTGTGTGTGTCAGTGTGTGTTTGTGGGTCTGGGTGTGTGTGTGTGGGGTGTGTGTGTGTGTGTGTGTGTGTGTGTGTGTGTGTGTGTGTGTGCGTGAGTGTGTGTGTGTGTGTGTGTGTGTGCGTGTGTGTGTGTGTGTGTCAGTGTGTGGGGTGTGTGTGTGTGTGAGTGTGTGTGTGTGAGTGTTTGTGTGTGTGCCAGGACACTGGCATTAACGCTGTAATAACATAATCCGTGAGATTTGGCCAGACAAGAGGACAGTATGCTTGCTATTTGAGTTGGGTTTAGCAGAGGGGGGGGGGGCAGCAGGGGGCGGGGTTTAGATGAGGGGGCAGCAGGGGGCGGGCTTTAGCAGTGGGGGGGCAGCAGGGGGCGGGGTTTAGCGGAGGGGGGCAGCAGGGGGCGGGGTTTAGCGGAGGGGGGGCAGCAGGGGGCGGGGTTTAGCAGAGGGGGAGTAGCAGGGGGCGGGGTTTAGCGGAGGGGGAGTAGCAGGGGGCGGGGTTTAGCGGAGGGGGGCAGCAGGGGACGGGGTTTAGCGGAGGGGGCAGCAGGGGGCGGGGTTTAGCGGAGGGGGGCAGCAGGGGGCGGGGTTTAGCGGAGGGGGAGTAGCAGGGGGCGGGGTTTAGCGGAGGGGGAGTAGCAGGGGGCGGGGTTCACCTCTTGCGACGCGTTTACCAGCGTCCACACAAGGCAGACCGGTTCAATCAGACTAAACTAAACAAGTTATGAATGATGGGATATCATATTAATGCATGCCGTCGCTGACAGGGAGAGAATGGGCTTCCTAAACGACTTGAGGTCCTCGTACCATCCCGGGGGCTCTGATCACCACGGAGACAGGGAGGAAATGACGTCATGGACGTCATTAGCACCCGGTTGGCTCAGAGGCTTAAACTCATTATCAGGATTCGATCAAAACAAAACATTTGAGTCTGAATTATCAGAAGGACTAAAAAACACTTTAGAAAGTTTTGGTTTGAATTATTATAACTGAATTATTATATTATAACGAACTGCTGCAATGCTCCCATCATTTTGAACCCTTTGAGTCTGAATCAGAGAGAGTGATGTGGAACACCACGAGGCCTGCTGATATTCCAGCGTTACGTAACGGATGAGATTATCAATACACAGATTAATGTTCCTTCCTCCCGGTCCAGATAAAATACGACACAGATCACTCCCAGCTCGTCGTTCGATTGGAATCTTTATTGTACTTATTTTTTGGGGACAATTTGCTAGCGAACATGTGAAAACTTGACCAACAAAACATTGTTTTTTTTTTGTCATTACAGTAAATCCTCAGACCGTGATACGGTGAGATGTGTTTTTAAAAAACAAAACCACAAAGTAACAAAAAAACATCTTACTTTCCATATGTTATGGTACTGGTTCTTTTTTTCTTCCTTCATTCATGTACACAATTTAATTTTAACAGTCTAAAAACATTGAACACAGAGTTGGCAGTGTGACGTCACACTCCATGGGAGGGGTCAGGGGTCAGCGGCCCGAGGGCAGGTTATACTGTCGTGATCCTGGAGCACTCCATCAAACATCTACTGGGGTCAGGGGCTACAAAGCAAAATGGCCTCCGATAGAAAACTAACAGTCTCTCTCTCGCCCGGGCTCCCGCTCCGGCGAACCGCGAGCCGGAATGATTCAGGTTTTTTACATTTTTCTTCTTCTTCTTCTTCTTCTTCTTCTTCTTCTCGTAGACAAATATAAAATCTCACTAGACAAGCAAGAAATGATACAAAGAAAATACAAATCAAATGTACATGGATGGTCGGGTGGAAAGGGGGGAGGGAGGGAGACAGGCAGGGAGGGAGAGAGGGAGGGACGGAGGGGGACTGGGAGGGGGGCGACAGGGAGGGGGGTGACAGGGAGACAGGGAGGGAGGCAGGGAGGGAGGGAGGGAGGGAGGGAGGGAGGGATGGTTGAATTATTGCTTTCTGAGTAATTCTTTCATTTTTTTCTTCATCTACATGGATTGCATCTCTGTCACCATGACGACCAGTGGCGTTTACATGATTACTCCTGTATATTCAGAGGGAGGAGGGGTGGCGGGCCGAGGGGGTGGGGTTAGGGGCGGGGCCAGAGATCCTTGCTCAGCGAATCCCGGCCGTTTTAATCCTCTTTGTAGCCTCACACGTTTCCCGCCTTTTGGTCTGGTAAATAATAACAGAAGAGATTGAAAATATATTAAAATATGTATCGGGAAAAATATAATAATAATGATAATAATGAAGACAATCATAACTTATATTTAAACAAAAAGGGTTATTGCTCGTGTTTAGTGCAAACACTTGGGTTGATAAATGTGTGACAAGTATCTTTACATCAATTATTCAAAACACGCAAACAAAACACAGGTTAGAAATAGATGTGAACTAAGAACGAGCACAACATCAACACACAAGGAAGACCTTTGGAACACTTTTAACCAACCACCACATGTGTTCAGTTAGTAGAGACCTATAATGTGAAGACATGTGATCCATCTTTGTGTTTTCGTGTGTCTTCCTGTTCCTGTACCCATAATGCACTGAAACCTCAACGTTTATAAGGTGCAGACATGTACCATGTCAGCGCAAGTGTTTCTCCTTAATGCTTTGGCTTTTTGGTTCGGTTCTCTCCCCTAGCTCGTGTTTATCTCTACTCTTTATCGCCTGCCTAATGGAGCCTACGGCTGAGTGGCTAGGGGAGCTAGCTTTAGCGCTGTAGCGCTGTAGCGCTTTGATTCACTGCTAATCCCTTGATGGACTCAGCGCTGCTGTTGGTCATTAAACCAGCTTTCCTCATCTAACCAGAACGCAGGGGGTTAAGTAGCAAAGCTATAGCTAGTTAGAGCTAGTAGGCTAACTCTCTGGAGGCCTAATACACTAATGAAGTGCTAGTGCGTAGCTAGCATATAGCATGGAGCATAAATTTAAGAGCCCCATGACAGGATAAACAGCGGTGTTAGCTCACTGCTAGCTAGCTAGCTAGAGTGCTGCTAGGCTAACCTTTTGCTAGGCTCTTCAAACACGTGCTAGACACAAATCTGTATGGTGATATGCTAATAGTCTTTGCTATGCCAGGCTATGCTAAGCTAGGCTATGCCAACAGAGGTTTGGGTTTCTGACCGTAATGTGTAGAACACACACACACACACACACACACACACACACACACACACACACACACACACACACACACACACACACACACACACACACACACACACACACACACACACACACACACACACTCAAACCGACTCACACAAACACAGACTCACACACAGACACATAAATGTGTATGTATGGTATGATAGTGAAGTCAGTATGTATGGTATGATAGTGAAGTCAGTATGTATGGTATGATAGTGAAGTCAGTATGTATGGTATGATAGCGAAGTCAGTATGTATGGTATGATAGTGAAGTCGGTCTGATTGGTCCATCTAGGCACCAGGTCTGCCCTGTGTGACGCAGTCTGGCTTTTTGCGCGGGCAGCGTGTGAGAGTCACTCGAGAGCCAATGAGTTCTTTGAAATGTTAATTTAAATACTCAATGATTTAACCTCTTTCTGTGTCCGTGTGTATGTACATGTTGAAGTAGTGAGTGAGTGTGTGTGTGTGTGTGTGTGTGTGTGTGTGTGTGTGTGTGTGTGTGTGTGTGTAAGTAGTATGTGTGTGTGTTTATGTTCATTTTGAAAGTGTGTGCGTGTGTTTAAGTTGTATATGTGTGTGTTTATGTATATTTTCAGGTATTGAGTGTGTGTGTGTGTTTAAGTGGTTTGTGTGTGTGTTTAAGTAATATGTGTGTGTTTATGAACATCTTGAAGTAGTGTTTATGTGTTAAGTAGTATTTGTGTGTGTTTATGTTTATTCTGAGGTATTATGTTTGTGTGTGTTTATGTTTTTGTGTGTTTCTGGCCAGGTCGTCCTGGCAGAAGACATTTAAGTAAAGGTCACACAAGATGTTTTGAAGTAGTACTTTATAAAAGTAGAAATGTGCTTGTGGGTTAAGTTATGTTTCAAACTGTGCTTTAGGTGTAGCTTGATTTTCAGTCTGCGTGGAGAACTGCATGTGTCTTTGTGTGCGTGTGTGTGTGTGTATATAAGTGAGTGTGTGTGTTTGTGCGTGCCAAGTGCGTGTGTCTGTGTGTAAGTGACTGTGTTCAGTCCACTGACATCACATGACATCACAGCTCATCACATGACATCACGGCTCATCACATGACATCACGGCTCATCACATGACATCACGGCTCATCACATGACATCTGCTCTAGCTGTTCCGCGGCTGCTGACATCACATCCTGTACAATGGCCGCCGCCACCTCCCGTAGCGCCCTCTTCACCATGCGCTCCCCGTTCTCCTCCTCCCCCCCCTCCCCGCATGACTCCGTATCGGCCCCTCCCCCGGACGCCGCCCCCTCCCCCCGGGTCTGGGCGTGGGCCGGGCGGGGCGCGGCGCCGGGACGGCGGCGCTGGGACTCACCGCTGAGGGGCGTGCTGCTGCTGATGATCTGGGCCTTAGGCTCCTCCTTGCCCTTCTTCATCGGGCTGGGCTCCGCCTCCCGCTCGTCGTCATGGTGATTGTGAGTCCCGTGCTCGTCGCCGTTGGTGCAGCCGTTCTCCCCGTTGGTCACCGGGGTCTCGGACGCCTTCGCCGGCTTCTCGGGCTCCGCCTCCTTGGCCGGCTCCGCCTCCTTGGCCGGCTCCGCCTCCTTAGCCGCCTCGTCGGCCGCCGGCTCCGCTGACGCGGGCGCGTCGTTGGTTTCCGCCGCCGCCGCGGGGACCGCCTCTCCGGCGACCGCTGGCTCCTCCCCCTCCTTGGCGGCGGTGTCTCCTCCCTCCTCCTCCTTGCCCTCCCCCCCCTCCTCCTTGGCACCCTCGCCCAGCTCCACGCTGGACGTCTTGCCCTTCCTCATGATGAAGTTCTTCAGGGACACGGCGCGGCCGAACTTGGAGCGCTTGGCCGTCGCACACTTCCCCTCCTCAGCCTCCTCGCCTGGGGGCAGGGAGACAGGTCAGGGTTAGGGAGACGGGTTAGGGTCAGGGAGACAGGTTAGGGTTAGGGAGACAGGTTAGGGTCAGGGAGACGGGTCAGGGTTAGGGTCAGGGAGACGGGTCAGGGAGACGGGTCAGGGAGACGGGTTAGGGTCAGGGACACAGGTCAGGGTCAGGGAGACGGGTCAGGGTTAGGGTCAGGACTATGGGTGGGTCTGTAGTCCGGGTCCTGGGTTAGGGTCAGGACTATGGGTGGGTCTGTAGTCCGGGTCCTGGGTTAGGGTCAGGACTATGGGTGGGTCTGTAGTCCGGGTCCTGGGTTAGGGTCAGGACTAGTCCGGGTCGAGGACAGGGAGCTTGTCATAACATTTTATAACATTCAGGAATATGGAAGCAGATCTCTGCCTTAAGGTACATTGAACTATTATACTTTGAAACCAAAGTCATCTGAATCTTTATGTTTTGAATTAAACTCTTTGAATTCAAAACATAAGGCGGTGCATTCCTCTCTCTGAATAAAGGTGGTGTAGAGATGGTGCATTCCTCTCTATGTGTAAAGGTGTGGTAGAGATGGTGCATTCCTCTCTATGTGTAAAGGTAGTGTAGAGATGGTGCATTCCTCTCTATGTGTAAAGGTGGTGTAGAGATGGTGCATTCCTCTCTATGTGTAAAGGTAGTGTATAGATGGTGCATTCCTCTCTATGTGTAAAGGTAGTGTAGAGATGGTGCATTCCTCTCTATGTGTAAAGGTGATGTAGAGATGGTGCATTCCTCTCTATGTGTAAAGGTAGTGTAGAGATGGTGCATTCCTCTCTATGTGTAAAGGTAGTGTAGAGATGGTGCATTCCTCTCTATGTGTAAAGGTGTGGTAGAGATGGTGCATTCCTCTCTATGTGTAAAGGTGGTGTAGAGATGGTGCATTCCTCTCTATGTGTAAAGGTAGTGTAGAGATGGTGCATTCCTCTCTATGTGTAAAGGTAGTGTAGAGATGGTGCATTCCTCTCTATGTGTAAAGGTAGTGTAGAGATGGTGCATTCCTCTTTATGTGTAAAGGTAGTGTAGAGATGGTGCATTCCTCTCTATGTGTAAAGGTGGTGTAGAGATGGTGCACTGCTCTCTATGTGTAAAGGTGGTGTAACAGACCACAGATGAGGAGGTGCTGTGTGTGAGCCCACAGGTTAGACTGTGACCTCCTGTCGCCGTGGTAACGTGGTCATCACTCCTCACCTGCTGGCGCGGCAGCGGTGGCGGCGGCGGCGGCGGGCTCCTCCTCTCCTGCGGGGGCGCTCTCCGCGGCGGGCCGCTTGGACTTGGGGATGACGCGCTTCTTGAAGGAGGTCCAGATCTCGTTGGCGTGCTGGCCGACCGTCCCGCCCGACGCCCCCGCCTTCTCCTCCGCCCCGCCCTCCGCCTTGGCCTCCTCCGCCCCCGCCTCCTTCTCCTCGCCGCCCTCCCCCGCGGCCTCCTCCTCCCCGTCGACCTTCTCCTCGGCCCCCTCCCCCTCGCCCTCGGCCCCCTCCCCCTCGGCGGGACGCTCCTCCGGCTCCTTGGCCTTGCTGCTCAGCCCCACCATGGAGGGGTCCCTCTTCAGGCCCTGGAAGGTCCAGGACCGCTTCAGCTTCCAGCGCTTCTGCCCCGAATCCTTAGAGTCCAGGGTGGAGGAGTCGCCCCCGCCCTCGCCCTCCTCCTCCCTCACCTCCTCCCCCACCGAGCCCGCCCCGCCCTTCCTGTGGGCCTTCTGCGCCATCAGCTTCTTGAAGGAGTGCCAGCGCTTCATGTGCTTGGTGGAGGAGGTGGCGGCGGCGGCGGAGGCCTTCTGCTCCTCCTCGGCGCCTCCCTCGGGGGGCGGGGCGTCGGAGGAGGAGGCGGCGGCCGGGGCCTCCTCTGGGGGCTCCAGGCGGTCCAGGGACCGGGACCGGACCGTCAGGCCTTTGGGCTGCGCGTCCTCTGCGCCTCCTTCCTTCTTGTCCGTGCTGCGGTGGGAGAACATGCGGGCCACCGGGTTACGGATCATGTCCCTCACGGAGGACCTGGCCTTCTCCTCCTTCTTCTCCTCCTTCTTCTCCTCCTCCTTCTCCTCCTCCTCCTCCTCCTCCTTCTTCTCCTCTTCCTCCCCCTTCTCCCCGTTCTCCTCGGCCCCTCCCTCGGCCCCCGGCGCCGCCTCCTCTCCTTTCTCCGGCTCCTTGTCGGCTCCGGGCTCCTCCTCCTTCTTCTTCCTGCTCATCACCTTGCCCAGGCCGCTCTTGTTCAGGAAGGAGTCGAGGAAGGAGGTCTTGGGCTCTGTGGAGGAGGGGGGGTTCTCTGAGGAGGGGGGGGCCTCCTCGCCTGCTCCTTCTTCGCCTCCTCCTGCTGCTGTGTCGTTGGCCACCGTCTCCTTGTTCTCTGTGGCGTTGCCGGCGGCGACCTCCCCATCCTTTCCCGCCTTCTCGTCGCTCACAGTCTCTGAGGGGGCGGGGACAACCGGCTCCGCTTCCGTTGCCTTGGTTTCCTGCTCTGTTGCCGTGGTTTCTGCCGCCTTTCCATCTTCCTGGACAACCGGAGCCGCGCTGGCTTCAGTTGCCGCCATTTTGAAAACGGAAAATTAAGAATGAAGCGAATAGGAGCCCCTTCAGTCCCAGGCTCTCTCTCCTGTCTCTCTCTCCTGTCTCTCTCTCCGGTCTCTCTTCTCTGGTCGGGCGTAGGACTCTGAACTCTCAGGTCATGGAGTTCATCCTATGCTTCCTCCTCACTCGCTCCTGGAGAGAGGGGGGAGGCGATAGGAAAGAGGAGGGAGAGAAGGAGGACAGAAGAGAGAGGAGAGACAGAGAGGAGACAGAGAGGAGACAGAGAGGAGAGAGGAGACAGAGAGGAGAGAGGAGAGACAGAGAGGAGACAGAGGGAGACAGAGAGGAGAGAGGAAAGACAGAGAGGAAACAGAGGGAGAGAGGAGAGACAGAGAGGAGACAGAGAAAGGAGACAGAGGGAGACAGAGAGGAGAGACAGAGAGGAGAGGGGGGAGAGACAGAGAAAGGGAAGAGGGTGAAGAGAGACAGAGAGGGAGAGGGGGAGACAGATGGTTAACAGTCTGAATGAAGAGCGAGACGCCAGTGTTGTCTGGTGGGATGTTACGTAACATCGCTGGACACACACACTACTATGCATAACTAGGCTACTACGACATAGAATCTATCATTCAATTGATAAATCTATCGATGCACCATGACGTGTATGTGATTGTGTGTGTGTGTGTGTGTGTGTGTGTGTGTGTGTGTGTGTACGTTTGAGTGAGTGTCTGTGTGAGTGAGTGAGTGAGTGAGTGAGTGAGTGAGTGAGTGAGTGAGTGAGTGAGTGAGTGAGTGAGTGAGTGAGTGAGTGAGTGAGTGAGTGAGTGTGTGTGTGTGTGTGTGTGTGTGTGTGTGTGTGTGTGTGTGTGTGTGTGTGTGTCAGAGACATAAGGTACCCCACTGAGGAGGTGAAGGGGTGAAGATGCCATTCATCCACTCACATCTTGTCACTCTGCAGTCGCTTCACACAACATATGAGTCCAGTTTGTAAAACACCTCGCTGGGCTAACCCCTAGCGCCTGGCTAACCCCTAGTGCCGGGCTAACCCCTAGCGCCTGGCTAACCCCTAGTGCCGGGCTAACCCCTAGCGCCGGGCTAACCCCTAGTGCCGGGCTAACACCTAGCGCCGGGCTAACCCCTAGTGCCGGGCTAACCCCTAGTGCCGGGCTAACCCCTAGCGCCTGGCTAACCCCTAGCGCCGGGCTAACCCCTAGCGCCGGGCTAACCCCTAGCGCCTGGCTAACCCCTAGTGCCGGGCTAACCCCTAGCGCCTGGCTAACCCCTAGTGCCGGGCTAACCCCTAGCGCCTGGCTAACCCCTAGTGCCGGGCTAACCCCTAGTGCCGGGCTAACCCCTAGTGCCGGGCTAACCCCTAGCGCCTGGCTAACCCCTAGTGCCGGGCTAACCCCTAG
>NC_082397.1:1113212-1120712 GCF_031168955.1 Gadus macrocephalus
AACCCCAACACTAACCTAACCCAACACTAACCTAACCCCAACACTAACCTAACCCCAACACTAACCTAACCCAACACTAACCTAACCCCAACACTAACCTAACCCTAACACTAACCTAACCCCAACACTAACCTAACCCCAACACTAACCTAACCCCAACACTAACCTAACCCCAACACTAACCTAACCCAACACTAACCTAACCCCAACACTAACCTAACCCAACACTAACCTAACCCAACACTAACCTAACCCCAACACTAACCTAACCCAACACTAACCTAACCCCAACACTAACCTAACCCCAACATTAACCTAACCCAACACTAACCAAACCCCAACACTAACCTAACCCAACACTAACCTAACCCCAACACTAACCTAACCCCAACACTAACCTAACCCAACACTAACCTAACCCCAACACTAACCTAACCCAACACTAACCTAACCCCAACACTAACCTAACCCCAACACTAACCTAACCCCAACACTAACCTAACCCTAACACTAACCTAACCCCAACACTAACCTAACCCCAACACTAACCTAACCCCAACACTAACCTAACCCCAACACTAACCTAACCCTAACACTAACCTAACCCCAACACTAACCTAACCCTAACACTAACCTAACCCCAACACTAACCTAACCCAACACTAACCTAACCCTAACACTAAACTAACCCCAACACTAACCTAACCCAACACTAACCTAACCCCAACACTAACCTAACCCCAACACTAACCTAACCCCAACACTAACCTAACCCCAACACTAACCTAACCCCAACACTAACCTAACCCTAACACTAACCTAACCCCAACACTAACCTAACCCCAACATTAACCTAACCCAACACTAACCTAACCCCAACACTAACCTAACCCTAACACTAACCTAACCCCAACACTAACCTAACCCCAACACTAACCTAACCCCAACACTAACCTAACCCCAACACTAACCTAACCCAACACTAACCTAACCCCAACACTAACCTAACCCAACACTAACCTAACCCAACACTAACCTAACCCCAACATTAACCTAACCCAACACTAACCTAACCCCAACACTAACCTAACCCCAACATTAACCTAACCCAACACTAACCTAACCCCAACACTAACCTAACCCAACACTAACCTAACCCTAACACTAACCTAACCCCAACACTAACCTAACCCCAACACTAACCTAACCCCAACACTAACCTAACCCCAACACTAACCTAACCCCAACACTAACCTAACCCCAACACTAACCTAACCCAACACTAACCTAACCCAACACTAACCTAACCCAACACTAACCTAACCCCAACACTAACCTAACCCCAACACTAACCTAACCCCAACATTAACCTAACCCCAACACTAACCTAACCCCAACACTAACCTAACCCCAACACTAACCTAACCCCAACACTAACCTAACCCCAACATTAACCTAACCCCAACACTAACCTAACCCAACACTAACCTAACCCAACACTAACCTAACCCAACACTAACCTAACCCCAACACTAACCTAACCCCAACACTAACCTAACCCCAACACTAACCTAACCCCAACATTAACCTAACCCCAACACTAACCTAACCCCAACACTAACCTAACCCCAACATTAACCTGACCCAACACTAACCTAACCCCAACACTAACCTAACCCAACACTAACCTAACCCCAACACTAACCTAACCCAGCACTAACCCCAACACTAACCTAACCCCAACACTAACCTAACCCCAACACTAACCTAACCCAACACTAACCTAACCCTAACACTAACCTAACCCAACACTAACCTAACCCCAACACTAACCTAACCCCAACACTAACCTAACCCCAACACTAACCTAACCCTAACACTAAACTAACCCCAACACTAACCCCGACACTAACCTAACCCCAACACTAACCTAACCCCAACACTAACCTAACCCCAACACTAACCTAACCCCAACACTAACCTAACCCAACACTAACCTAACCCAACACTAACCTAACCCAACACTAACCTAACCCCAACACTAACCTAACCCCAACACTAACCTAACCCCAACATTAACCTAACCCCAACACTAACCTAACCCAACACTAACCTAACCCCAACATTAACCTAACCCAACACTAACCTAACCCAACACTAACCTAACCCTAACACTAAACTAACCCCAACACTAACCCCGACACTAACCTAACCCCAACACTAACCTAACCCCAACACTAACCTAACCCCAACACTAACCTAACCCCAACACTAACCTAACCCCAACACTAACCTAACCCAACACTAACCTAACCCAACACTAACCTAACCCAACACTAACCTAACCCCAACACTAACCTAACCCCAACACTAACCTAACCCCAACACTAACCTAACCCCAACATTAACCTAACCCCAACACTAACCTAACCCCAACACTAACCTAACCCCAACATTAACCTAACCCAACACTAACCTAACCCCAACACTAACCTAACCCCAACACTAACCTAACCCAGCACTAACCCCAACACTAACCTAACCCCAACACTAACCTAACCCCAACACTAACCTAACCCAACACTAACCTAACCCTAACACTAACCTAACCCAACACTAACCTAACCCCAACACTAACCTAACCCCAACACTAACCTAACCCCAACACTAACCTAACCCTAACACTAACCTAACCCCAACACTAACCTAACCCCAACACTAACCTAACCCCAACACTAACCTAACCCAACACTAACCTAACCCAACACTAACCTAACCCTAACACTAAACTAACCCCAACACTAACCCCGACACTAACCTAACCCCCCACTAACCCCCCACTAACCCCTCACTAACCCCCCACTAACCCCCTCACTAACCCCTCACTAACCCCCACTAACCCCTCACTAACCCCCCACTAACCCCTCACTAACCCCCACTAACCCCTCACTAACCCCCCACTAACCCCTCACTAACCCACCACTAACCCCTCACTAACCCCTCACTAACCCCCCCACTAACCCCTCACTAACCCCCCCACTAACCCCCCACTAACCCCACCACTAACCCCACCACTAACCCACCACTAACCCCACCACTAACACTAAACCCAACACTAACCTAACCCCACCACTAACCCCACCACTAACCCACCACTAACCCCACCACTAACACTAAACCCAACACTAACCTAACCCCACCACTAACCCCACCACTAACCCACCACTAACCCCACCACTAACACTAAACCCAACACTAACCTAACCCCCCACTAACCCCCCACTAACCCCCACTAACCCCCCACTAACCCCACCACTAACCCCACCACTAACCCCCCCACTAACCCCTCCACTAACCCCTCACTAACCCCTCACTAACCCCTCACTAACCCCCCACTAACCCCCCACTAACCCCTCACTAACCCTACACTAACCCCCACTAACCCCTCACTAACCCCTCACTAACCCCTCACTAACCCCTCACTAACCCCTCACTAACCCCCCACTAACCCCTCACTAACCCCACCACTAACCCCCCACTAACCCCCCACTAACCCCTCACTAACCCCTCACTAACCCCCTCACTAACCCCCCACTAACCCCTCACTAACCCACCACTAACCCCTCACTAACCCCTCACTAACCCCCCCACTAACCCCTCACTAACCCCCCCACTAACCCCCCACTAACCCCACCACTAACCCCACCACTAACCCACCACTAACCCCACCACTAACACTAAACCCAACACTAACCTAACCCCACCACTAACCCCACCACTAACCCCCCACTAACCCCACCACTAACACTAAACCCAACACTAACCTAACCCCCCACTAACCCCACCACTAACACTAAACCCCCCACTAACCCCACCACTAACACTAAACCCAACACTAACCTAAACCCACCACTAACCCCACCACTAACACTAAACCCCCCACTAACCCACCACTAACCCCCCACTAACACTAAACCCACCACTAACCTAACCCCCCACTAACCCAGTCCTACCATCACCACGATGACCGCGCCTCCCGTCAGGATCCTGCGGAGCCGCTGGGTCTCGGGGAAGTAGGGCTCCTCCGCCCCGGTGACGGGGTTCCTGGTCGTCATGGGAGCCATCGCCGTGAACTCCGGCCGAGGGCGCTCCTGAAACACCGCAAGAACAGCCTTCAAAATAAAGGTACTCACTACCTTCAAAATAAAGGTACTCACTACCTTCAAAATAAAGTAACATATACATCTTCAAAATAGAGCTGCAAATAGTTACTACAAAAACATGAAAGTACATATTGTATGATGGTAGGATAAGGTATTGTTTATTGATATATTAGAGTAGGATAAGGTATTTTGTAGAGCTGTCAGTTAAACGCGTTATTAACGGCGTTAACGCAAACCAAATTTAACGGCGTTAAAAAAATTATCGCGCGATTAACGCAATTATTTTATTAAACAAAATTATTATTATTTTTTTTTTTTTCTTTGGCTCAAAACAAAGAAGCAGTAGCCTGACTGCTATGTTCAAATGACATTTGTTCAAAGCAGTCGTTTAATTGCACTATAGGCTATTTTTTTGTATCGTCCTGTTTTGATCAGTATATGCCAATGTTGTTATCAATAAAAAATCATTTGCACAAGGCAAGCCGATGCACTTCACCATGTTGATAAGAGAATTAAAATGAGAAGAATTATGGGACAAAAAAATCAAGGGATATTTAGCATAGAAAAAGAATTTGCGATTAATCGCGATTAATCGTGAGTTAACTATGACATTAATGCGATTAATCACGATTAAATATTTTAATCGCTTGACAGCTCTAGTATTTTGATATATAAGAGTCGGATAAGGCATATTGATACATAATAGTAGGATAAGGTATATTGATATATAAGAGTAGGATAAGGCATATTTATATATAATTGTAGGAGAAAGTTTATTGATACATAAGAGTAGGATAAGGTATATTCATTTATAATAGTAGGATAAGGTTTATTGATATATAATAGTACAATAAGGTATATTGATATAAAATTGTAGGATAAGGTATATTGATATATATCAGTAGGATAAGGTACATTTATCTACTATAACAGTAGCATAAGGTATATTGATATATGACAGTAGCAGGTAGATTGATATATAACAGTAGGATAAGGTATATCGATATATAGCACTAGGATAAGGTATATTGATATACTATAACAGTAGCATAAGGTATATTGATATTATATAACAGTAGCATAAGGTATATTGATATATATCAGTAGGATAAGGTATATTGATATATAGCACTAGGATAAGGTACATTGATATACTATAACAGTAGCATAAGTTATATTGATATACTATAACAGTAGCATAAGGTATATTGATATATAGCACTAGGATAAGGTACATTGATGTACTATAACAGTAGCATAAGGTATATTGATATACTATAACAGTAGCATAAGGTATATTGATATATGACAGTAGCAGGTAGATTGATGTACTATAACAGTAGCATAAGTTATATTGATATACTATAACAGTAGCATAAGGTATATTGATATTCTATAACAGTAGCATAAGGTATATTGATATATAGCACTAGGATAAGGTACATTGATATACTATAACAGTAGCATAAGGTATATTGATATATGACAGTAGGATAAGGTACATTGATGTACTATAACAGTAGCAGAAGGTATATTGATATACTATAACAGTAGCATAAGGTATATTGATATAGCACTAGGATAAGGTACATTGATGTACTATAACAGTAGCAGAAGGTATATTGATATAGCACTAGGATAAGGTACATTGATGTACTATAACAGTAGCAGAAGGTATATTGATCCATAGGGTATCCCCAGCCCTACCTCCACCTCCTGGTACTGACTGCAGTTCCATCGGTGCGTCAGGCAGCTGCAGCTCCTCTTCCAGAACTCGAGGAAGGTGACGGACCAGAGGGCCATGAAGACGCTGAAGAACACCGTCCCCCCGTTGTCAAACAGCAGGCCAGCCTATTGATATATACATTATATACACACACCAACCTATAGATGATATACATTATATACACACACACCAACCTATAAATATATACATTATATACACCACCAACCTATAGATGATATACATTATATACAGATACCAACCTATAGATGATATACATTATATACACCACCAACCTATAGAGCAGGGATGGGCAACTTTCATGATAAAGAGGGCCACATTTTTCATCATAACCATCGGAGGGCCACATGACTGCACACTTCAACTAAACGTGAGCTGAGAGAAGCTACACAATTTTGAATTTGGTAGATATGATTTCCTGTATTCTGGTGCATTTTGGGGATGGCCACTACCTAAAAAATCATCCAGAATCATAACCTATGTACGGTATGTTAATTGAACCAACATACATTCATTTCATGTTTTCCATGCTCAAACAGCCACATGAATGGTCAGTATTTTTATCAGTGCAAAGGGCTCACATACATCATCATTCAATGAAGTAAAAAAACTGAAAAACAATGGCCCAACATTAAGTGCAACAACTCAATGAACTCAAACCCAACAAGCAGTTGTAGTAGTTGTAGTGGCGACTTAAGTGGATATCTTTAATGACTGATATCGCTTCTAAGCAAACTAGACGCATGGGTTTGCCTTCGAATTCTATGAATTCTTCTCATCTTTCTTGACCGAGTTTTCTGTAACTCGATCAATTATTATTATTCATTTTTTTTTATTTTATTTTTTTATTATGTGCGGGCCTGATTGAGTGAGGATGCGGGCCGCCAGTTGCCCATCCCTGCTATAGAGGATATAGATTATATACACCCACCAACCTATAGATATATACATTATATACACCACCAACCTATAGATGATATACATTATACACACACACACACACACACACACCAACCTATAGATTATATACATTATATGCAGACACCAACCTATAGATTACATAGATTATATACACCCACCAACCTATAGATTATATACATCAAAAGAATATAGACACTGAAGAGCAATGTTCTTCGAAAGACAGACAGTACCTTGAAGCTGAGACAGATGCTGGACAGACAGACAGTACCTTGAAGCTGAGACAGATGCTGGACAGACAGACAGTACCTTGAAGCTGAGACAGATGCTGGACAGACAGACAGTACCTTGAAGCTGAGACAGATGCTGGACAGACAGACAGTACATTGAAGGTGAGACAGATGCTGGACAGACAGACAGTACCTTGAAGGTGAGACAGATGCTGGACAGACAGACAGTACCTTGAAGCTGAGACAGATGCTGGACAGACAGACAGTACCTTGAAGCTGAGACAGATGCTGGACAGACAGACAGTACATTGAAGGTGAGACAGATGCTGGACAGACAGACAGTACATTGAAGGTGAGACAGATGCTTGACAGACAGACAGTACCTTGAAGTTGAGACAGATGCTGGACAGACAGACAGTACCTTGAAGGTGAGACAGATGCTGGA
>NC_082397.1:1125712-1134582 GCF_031168955.1 Gadus macrocephalus
AGATCCACCAGTAGGACAGTGGACCTCCACCAGTAGGACAGTGAACCTCCACCAGTAGGACGTGGACCTCCACCAGTAGGACAGTGGACCTCCACCAGTAGGACGTGGAGATCCACCAGTAGGACAGTGGACCTCCACCAGTAGGACGTGGACCTCCACCAGTAGGACAGTGGACCTCCACCAGTAGGACGTGGAGATCCACCAGTAGGACAGTGGACCTCCGCCAGTAGGACGTGGAGATCCACTGAAGGGGGTTAAGGTTAGCTACGGCTAAGGTTAGCTAAGGTTAAGGTTGGTTAAGCTCCAGGACGGCCCTCAGATAAGTTAAGTTAGGGTAGGAGCTAGTATAAGGGAGGGTGAGGGCGCTAGGGTAAGGGTCAGGGTGAAGGTCAGGGTGAGGTTAAAGGTGGGGGGGTACCTGTCCAGTTTGGAGGTCCTGAAGGGGCAGGTGTAGTAGTCGGGCGGGGCATTAGGGACCCGCTGACTCATCAGGTTGGGGATGGACAGCCTCTCCAGGACCTTCTCCGACCAGCTGTAGGTCGGTGTCTGAACCACCTGGACCGTCGGAGAGCTATCATCAGTCCCCATCGTCACGCTTACAGTCCAGAAGTTAAGGTTAAGGTAAGGGGTAAGACCGTACACGCAGGCTTAGTGGTTAGGGTCAGAGGTTAAGGTAAGGGGTAAGACCGTACACGCAGGCTTAGTGGTTAGGGTCAGCGGTTAAGGTAAGGGCTTTAGACCGTACACGCAGGCTTAGTGGTTAGGGTCAGAGGTTAAGGTAAGGGGTTAGACCGTACACGCAGGCTTAGTGGTTAGGGTCAGCGGTTAAGGTAAGGGCTTTAGACCGTACACGCAGGCTTAGTGGTTAGGGTCAGAGGTTAAGGTAAGGGCTTTAGACCGTACACGCAGGCTTAGTGGTTAGGGTCAGCGGTTAAGGTAAGGGCTTTAGACCGTACACGCAGGCTTAGTGGTTAGGGTCAGAGGTTAAGGTAAGGGCTTTAGACCGTACACGCAGGCTTAGTGGTTAGGGTCAGAGGTTAAGTTAAGGGCTTTAGACCGTACACGCAGGCTTAGTGGTTAGGGTCAGAGGTTAAGGTAAGGGGTTAGACCGTGCACGCAGGCTTAGTGGTTAGGGTCAGAGGTTAAGGTAAGGGGTTAGACCGTGCACGCAGGCTTAGTGGTTAGGGTCAGAGGTTAAGGTAAGGGGTTAAGACCGTACACGCAGGCTTAGTGGTTAGGGTCAGAGGTTAAGGTAAGGGGTTAGACTGTAC
Organism: Gadus macrocephalus; assembly: GCF_031168955.1. Classification (NCBI taxonomy): domain Eukaryota; kingdom Metazoa; phylum Chordata; class Actinopteri; order Gadiformes; family Gadidae; genus Gadus; species Gadus macrocephalus. The sequence goes on from NC_082397.1 coordinate 1,126,984, forward strand.
ACGCAGGCTTAGTGGTTAGGGTCAGAGGTTAAGGTTTGTAGTAAGGGTTAGATGTTAGTGTTCAGGGTTAGGGTTTAAGTTAGTGTGAGGGTTAGTGAGGGGTTAGTGAGGGGTTAGTGAGGGGTTAGTGGGGGGTTAGTGGGGGGTTAGTGAGGGGTTAGTGAGGGGTTAGTGAGGGGTTAGTGGGGGGTTAGTGAGGGGTTAGTGAGGGGTTAGTGGGGGGTTAGTGGGGGGTTAGTGAGGGGTTAGTGGGGGGTTAGTGGGGGGTTAGTGAGGGGTTAGTGAGGGGTTAGTGGGGGGTTAGTGAGGGGTTAGTGGGGGGTTAGTGAGGGGTTAGTGAGGGGTTAGTGAGGGGGTTAGTGAGGGGTTAGTGAGGGGTTAGTGGGGGGTTAGTGAGGGGTTAGTGGGGGGTTAGTGAGGGGTTAGTGAGGGGTTAGTGAGGGGTTAGTGAGGGGTTAGTGAGGGGTTAGTGAGGGGTTAGTGAGGGGGTTAGTGAGGGGTTAGTGAGGGGTTAGTGGGGGGTTAGTGGGGGGTTAGTGAGGGGTTAGTGAGGGGTTAGTGAGGGGTTAGTGGGGGGTTAGTGAGGGGTTAGTGAGGGGTTAGTGAGGGGTTAGTGAGGGGGTTAGTGAGGGGTTAGTGGGGGGTTAGTGGGGGGTTAGTGGGGGGTTAGTGAGGGGTTAGTGGGGGGTTAGTGGGGGGTTAGTGGGGGGTTAGTGAGGGGTTAGTGAGGGGTTAGTGAGGGGGTTAGTGAGGGGTTAGTGGGGGGTTAGTGGGGGGTTAGTGGGGGGTTAGTGAGGGGTTAGTGGGGGGTTAGTGGGGGGTTAGTGGGGGGTTAGTGGGGGGTTAGTGAGGGGTTAGTGAGGGGTTAGTGGGGGGTTAGTGGGGGGTTAGTGAGGGGTTAGTGAGGGGTTAGTGGGGGGTTAGTGGGGGGTTAGTGAGGGGTTAGTGAGGGTTAGTGGGGGGTTAGTGGGGGTTAGTGAGGGGTTAGTGGGGGGTTAGTGAGGGGTTAGTGGGGGGTTAGTGGGGGGTTAGTGGGGGGTTAGTGGGGGGTTAGTGAGGGGTTAGTGGGGGGTTAGTGAGGGGTTAGTGAGGGGTTAGTGGGGGGGTTAGTGAGGGGTTAGTGAGGGGTTAGTGAGGGGTTAGTGGGGGGTTAGTGGGGGTTAGTGAGGGGTTAGTGAGGGGTTAGTGAGGGGTTAGTGGGGGGTTAGTGAGGGGTTAGTGAGGGGTTAGTGGGGGGTTAGTGAGGGGTTAGTGGGGGGTTAGTGAGGGGGTTAGTGAGGGGTTAGTGAGGGGGTTAGTGAGGGGTTAGTGAGGGGTTAGTGGGGGTTAGTGAGGGGTTAGTGGGGGGTTAGTGAGGGGTTAGTGAGGGGTTAGTGAGGGGGTTAGTGAGGGGTTAGTGAGGGGTTAGTGGGGGGGGTTAGTGAGGGGTTAGTGAGGGGTTAGTGGGGGGTTAGTGAGGGGTTAGTGAGGGGGTTAGTGGGGGGTTAGTGAGGGGTTGGTGAGGGGTTAGTGAGGGGTTAGTGAGGGGTTAGTGGGGGGTTAGTGGGGGGTTAGTGAGGGGTTAGTGAGGGGTTAGTGAGGGGTTAGTGAGGGGTTAGTGAGGGGTTAGTGAGGGGTTAGTGAGGGGTAGTGGGGGTAGTGAGGGGTTGGTGAGGGGTTAGTGAGGGGTAGTGAGGGGGTTAGTGAGGGGTTAGTGGGGGTTAGTGGGGGTTAGTGGGGGGGTTAGTGGGGGTTAGTGGGGGTTAGTGGGGGTAGTGGGGGGTTAGTGGGGGGTTAGTGAGGGGTTAGTGAGGGGGTTAGTGAGGGGGTTAGTGGGGGGTTAGTGAGGGGTTAGTGGGGGGTTAGTGAGGGGTAGTGAGGGGTTAGTGAGGGGGGTTAGTGAGGGGTTAGTGGGGGGTTGTGGGGGGGGGGTTAGTGGGGGTTAGTGGGGGGTGGGTTGTGGGGGTTAGTGGGGGGTTAGTGTGGGGTTAGTGTGGGGTTAGTGTGGGGTTTGTGGGGGTTAGTGAGGGGTAGTGGGGGGTTAGTGAGGGGTTGGGTGGTGGGGTTAGTGGGGGGTTAGTGGGGGTTGTGGGGGTTAGTGAGGGGTTAGTGAGGGGTTAGTGGGGGGTTAGTGGGGGTTGGTGAGGGGTTGTGGGGGGTTAGTGAGGGGTTGGTGAGGGGTTAGTGGGGGTTAGTGGGGGGTTAGTGGGGGTTAGTGGGGGGTTAGTGGGGGGTTAGTGGGGGTTAGTGGGGGTTAGTGGGGGGTTAGTGGGGGTTGTGGGGGTTAGTGGGGGTTGTGGGGGGGTTAGTGGGGGGTTGTGGGGGGTTAGTGGGGGGTAGTGGGGGGGTTAGTGGGGGGTTAGTGGGGGGTGTGGGGTTAGTGGGGGGTAGTGGGGGGTAGTGGGGGTTGTGGGGGGTTAGTGGGGGGTTAGTGGGGGTTAGTGGGGGGTTAGTGGTGGGGGTTAGTGGGGGGTAGTGGGGGGTGGGGGGGTTGTGGGGGGTTAGTGGGGGGTTGTGGGGGGTTAGTGGGGGGTTAGTGGGGGGTAGTGGGGGGGGGGTAGTGGGGGGTTAGTGGGGGTGGGGGGGGTAGTGGGGGGGTAGTGGGGGGGTTAGTGGGGGGTTAGTGGGGGTGTGGGGGTAGTGGGGGGTTAGTGGGGGGTTTGTGGGGGGTGTGGGGGGGTTAGTGGGGGGGTTAGTGGGGGGGTTAGTGGGGGGTTAGTGGGGGGTTAGTGGGGGGGTTAGTGGGGGGTAGTGGGGGGGTTAGTGGGGGGGTTGTGGGGGGGGTTAGTGGGGGGTTAGTGGGGGGTTAGTGGGGGGTTAGTGGGGGTTAGTGGGGGTTAGTGGGGGTTAGTGAGGGGTTAGTGAGGGGGTTAGTGGGGGGTTAGTGAGGGGTTAGTGGGGGTTAGTGAGGGGTACCTGTAGTGGTGCTCTGAGGCTGAGCTCCTCTGCGTAGTAACAGAGCACCGTCCAGGGGCGTTGAGAAGAACATAACACACCTTCCTCTTCAGATAGAGCCTCTCTCTCTACACACACACACACACACACACACACACACACACACACACACACACACACACACACACACACACACACACACACACACACACACACACACACACACACACACACACACACATAAACATTGATGGATAGGACAGCAATTAGACAGACAGACAGGTAGACAGACAGTTCCTCGGACAGATAGACAGGCAGAGAGGGAGACATGTACCTGCTCTAGCAGTAGTCCTGCGTCTCTGAGTCTGGAAAGAAACTCCTCCCTCTTCATGCTGTGGGCGGGGCTAGACGATGACACGCCCCTCTCTTCCTTCTGTCCGCTCAAACTCTCCTCCCACACCAACACAAAGTCTACAGCACAGACAGACAGGAGGCATGAGGACAGACAGACAGGAGGACGTGAGGACAGACAGACAGACGACTCAACCCTAAAGCTACGATGAACATAAGCTAAAGCTAACATTGACACAGCAGCAGGGTGGTAAACCACTGAGTAAATGTTGTTAATGTCAACTTGTTCCCTTCTCACCAGGAGACAGTGATCACCTTTACTCAGATGACTAGTGTCCTCACAAGGAGACAGTGGTCACCTTGTTCCCTTCTCACCAGGAGACAGTCGTCACCTTGTTCCCTTCTCACCAGGGGACAGTGGTCACCTTGTTCCCTTCTCACCAGGAGACAGTCATCACCTTTACTCAGATGACTAGTGTCCTCACAAGGAGACAGTGATCACCTTTACTCAGATGACTAGTGTCCTCACAAGGAGACAGTGGTCACCTTTACTCAGATGACTAGTGTCCTCACAAGGAGACAGTGATCACCTTTACTCAGATGACTAGTGTCCTCACAAGGAGACAGTGGTCACCTTTACTCAGATGACTAGTGTCCTCACAAGGAGACAGTGGTCACCTTTACTCAGATGACTAGTGTCCTCACAAGGAGACAGTGGTCACCTTGTTCCCTTCTCACCAGGAGACAGTCATCACCTTGTTCTCTTCTCACCAGGAGACAGTGGTCACCTTTCCTCAGATGACTAGTGTCCTCACAAGGAGACAGTGATCACCTTTCCTCAGATGACTAGTGTCCTCACCAGGAGACAGTGGCCACCTTTCCTCAGATGACTCATCTCATTTGCTCCTATAGCCGACGCGGTTCCCCTGCGACCTTCCACACAGGGTCGATTCTAACCCTAACCAGCACACGCTTCATATCGTGTTGTTCAACCTCAGATCGGACCTTCTGGTCCCCAGGAGCCTGAGAGCCGCCCTGGGCCGGTCCACATCCTGGGGCCCTAAAACCTAGCCCTCGTCCCCACTTTACCCTCACCTTAACCTTAACATTAACCCACTTTCACCACTTTGAGTGGATCTCAGCCAGGGTTCTTCTGTCACATGCTACTGCTGCTGCACTGATACAGATGCCTTGCCCGTGGGTTCCCGGACAGTTCATGTTCACTTCATAAGCTAATTGGCGAACATAATATGAACTACACTTGGTCCAGCTGCAGTTAATGTGAAGAAGGTTTAAGCTCAACCCTGTGTAGACCGGCCACTTTGGAAACACACTTATTCAAATCCTCTGAATCTGCATTCACTCACGCAAACAAGTTTCTACAGCATGTCCGCCCCGGGCAGTTGCTGCCCTCTGACCCGGGTTCTGGGTCATCTCCTCCCAGAGGTTCTGCTGTAACAGTAGGACTGCTGGACCAGAGGTTATATAACCCAGTAGGACTGCTGGACCAGAGGTTATATAACCCAGTAGGACCGCTGGACCAGAGGTTCTATAACCCAGTAGGACCGCTGGACCAGAGGTTCTATAACCCAGTAGGACCGCTGGACCAGAGGTTATATAACCCAGTAGGACCGCTGGACCAGAGGTTATATAACCCAGTGGGACCGCTGGACCAGAGGTTCTATAACCCAGTAGGACCGCTGGACCAGAGGTTCTATAACCCAGTAGGACCGCTGGACCAGAGGTTATATAACCCAGTAGGACCGCTGGACCAGAGGTTCTATAACCCAGTAGGACCGCTGGACCAGAGGTTCTATAACCCAGTAGGACCGCTGGACCAGAGGTTCTATAACCCAGTAGGACCGCTGGACCAGAGGTTCTATAACCCAGTAGGACCGCTGGACCAGAGGTTCTATAACCCAGTAGGACCGCTGGACCAGAGGTTCTATAACCCAGTAGGACTGCTGGACCAGAGGTCCTATAACCCAGTAGGGACTGCTGGTCCAGAGGTTCTATAACCCAGTAGGACTGCTGGACCAGAGGTTCTATAACCCAGTAGGACTGCTGGACCAGAGGTTCTATAACCCAGTAGGACTGCTGGACCAGAGGCCCTATAACCCAGTAGGACTGCTGGACCAGAGGTTCTATAACCCAGTAGGACTGCTGGACCAGAGGTCCTATAACCCAGTAGGACTGCTGGACCAGAGGTCCTATAACCCAGTAGGACTGCTGGACCAGAGGTCATATAACCCAGTAGGACCGCTGGACCAGAGGTTCTATAACCCAGTAGGACCGCTGGACCAGAGGTCCTATAACCCAGTAGGACTGCTGGACCAGAGGTTATATAATCCAGTAGGACTGCTGGACCAGAGGTTCTATAACCCAGTAGGACTGCTGGACCAGTGGACCTATAACCCAGTAGGACTGCTGGACCAGAGGTTCTATAACCCAGTAGGACTGCTGGACCAGAGGCCCTATAACCCAGTAGGACCGCTGGACCAGAGGTCCTATAACCCAGTAGGACTGCTGGAGCAGAGGTCCTATAACCCAGTAGGACTGCTGGAGCAGAGGTCCTATAACCCAGTAGGACCGCTGGACCAGAGGTCCTATAACCCAGTAGGACTGCTGGACCAGAGGTTATATAACCCAGTAGGACTGCTGGACCAGAGTTTCTATAACCCAGTAGGACTGCTGGACCAGAGGCCCTATAACCCAGTAGGACCGCTGGACCAGAGGTTCAATAACCCAGTAGGACCGCTGGACCAGAGGTTATAAAACCCAGTAGGACCGCTGGACCAGAGGTCCTATAACCCAGTAGGACCGCTGGACCAGAGGTCCTATAACCCAGTAGGACTGCTGGACCAGAGGTTCTATAACCCAGTAGGACTGCTGGACCAGAGGTTCTATAACCCAGTAGGACTGCTGGACCAGAGGTCCTATAACCCAGTAGGACTGCTGGACCAGAGGTTATATAACCCAGTAGGACTGCTGGACCAGAGGTTCTATAACCCAGTAGGACTGCTGGACCAGAGGTCCTATAACCCAGTAGGACTGCTGGACCAGAGGTTCTATAACCCAGTAGGACTGCTGGACCAGAGGTCTTATAACCCAGTAGGACTGCTGGACCAGAGGTTCTATAACTTGTAGTGGTCTATTAATATATATCAGACAGCGCTACAAAATGGTGGCACCCTTAATGCAACATGTAGGAAACAAGGTGACCACCGGGTAGGAGACAAGGTGACCACCGGGTAGGAAACAAGGTGACCACCGGGTAGGAAACAAGGTGACCACCGGGTAGGAAACAAGGTGACCACCGGGTAGGAGACAAGGTGACCACCGGGTAGGAGACAAGGTGACCACCGGGTAGGAGACAAGGTGACCACCGGGTAGGAGACAAGGTGACCACCGGGTAGGAGACAAGGTGACCACCGGGTAGGAGACAAGGTGACCATCGGGTAGGAAACAAGGTGACCACCGGGTAGGAGACAAGGTGACCACCGGGTAGGAGACAAGGTGACCACCGGGTAGGAGACAAGGTGACAAGGTGACCACCGGGTAGGAGACAAGGTGACAAGGTGACCACCGGGTAGGAAACAAGGTGTCCCCTTGGCCCCAGGCTGCGGCCCTGTACTCACCCACATGGGTCACTCCGTCCTGGAACACGTTGGCTTCGCCTCCCGGGCCCCCAGGGTCCTGGCAGAGGGGTTAATGATCCACGATCAGAACACCTCCTAACCAGCTACTAGTTGGACTAGTGATGACGTCGGACAGATTGGAGTAATGCCAACACGGGACCCATGTATTCAATGGTCGTAGTTTATTGGCGTAGACTGGTTGGGATGTTTTCATCATGCGTAAGGAGCAGGACACACTTATATCACAAAATATCGAGTGGATCGTACCCCTCAAGGGCGTTCTAAGAGTTAAAGGTTCCCCTTTAAGGGCGTTCTAAGAGAGTTAAAGATTCTCCTTTAAGGGTGTTCTAAGAGTTAAAGGTCCCCCTTCAAGAGTGTTCTAAGGGTTAAAGGTTCCCTTAAGGGGGTTCTAAGAGTCAAACGTTCCCCTTTAAGGGCGTTCTAAGGGTTAAAGGTTCCCCTTTAAGGGCGTTCTAAGGGTTAAAGGTTCCCCTTTAGGGCGTTCTAAGGGTTAAAGGTTCCCCTTTAGGGGCGTTCTAAGGGTTAAAGGTTCCCCTTTAGGAGCGTTCTAAGGGTTAAAGGTTCCCCTTTAAGGGCGTTCTAAGGGTTAAAGGTTCCCCTAAGGGCGTTCTAAGGGTTAAAGGTCGTCTGCTTCTCTGTCGTCTCCTCAGCGTCAACAGGACTGATTACTGAGGGAGGGACTTCCTGCTCCACTGATTACTGAGGGAGGGACTTC
>NC_082397.1:1134682-1137182 GCF_031168955.1 Gadus macrocephalus
GTTGGGGTTAGGTTAGTGTTGGGGTTAGGTTAGTGTTGGGGTTAGGTTAGTGTCGGGGTTAGTGTTGGGGTTAGTTTAGTGTTAGGGTTAGGTTAGTGTTGGGTTAGGTTAGTGTTGGGTTAGGTTAATGTTGGGGTTAGGTTAGTGTTGGGTTAGGTTAGTGTTGGGTTAGGTTAATGTTGGGGTTAGGTTAGTGTTGGGGTTAGGTTAGTGTTGGGGTTAGGTTAGTGTTGGGTTAGGTTAGTGTTGGGTTAGGTTAGTGTTGGGTTAGGTTAGTGTTGGGGTTAGGTTAGTGTTGGGTTAGGTTAGTGTTGGGGTTAGGTTAGTGTTGGGGTTAGGTTAGTGTCGGGGGTTAGTGTTGGGGTTAGGTTAGTGTTGGGTTAGGTTAGTGTTGGGGTTAGGTTAGTGTTGGGGTTAGGTTAGTGTTGGGGTTAGGTTAGTGTTGGGTTAGGTTAGTGTTGGGTTAGGTTAGTGTTGGGTAGGTTAGTGTTGGGTTAGGTTAGTGTTGGGGTTAGGTTAGTGTTGGGGTTAGGTTAGTGTTGGGGTTAGGTTAGTGTTGGGTTTAGGTTAGTGTTGGGGTTAGGTTAGTGTTGGGTTAGGTTAATGTTGGGGTTAGGTTAGTGTTGGGGTTAGGTTAGTGTTGGGGTTAGGTTAGTGTTGGGGTTAGGTTAGTGTTGGGTTAGGTTAGTGTTGGGGTTAGGTTAGTGTTGGGTTAGGTTAGTGTTGGGTTAGGTTAGTGTTGGGGTTAGGTTAGTGTTGGGTTAGGTTAGTGTTGGGGTTAGGTTAGTGTTGGGGTTAGGTTAGTGTTGGGTTAGGTTAGTGTTGGGTTAGGTTAGTGTTGGGGTTAGGTTAGTGTTGGGTTAGGTAGTTGGGTTAGGTTAGTGTTGGGGTTAGGTTAGTGTTGGGGTTAGGTTAGTGTTGGGTTAGGTTAGTGTTGGGTTAGGTTAGTGTTGGGTTAGGTTAGTGTTGGGGTTAGGTTAGTGTTGGGGTTAGGTTAGTGTTGGGGTTAGGTTAGTGTTGGGGTTAGGTTAGTGTTGGGGTTAGGTTAGTGTTGGGGTTAGGTTAGTGTTGGGTTAGGTTAGTGTTGGGTTAGGTTAGTGTTGGGGTTAGGTTAGTGTTGGGGTTAGGTTAGTGTTGGGGTTAGGTTAGTGTTGGGGTTAGGTTAGTGTTGGGTTAGGTTAATGTTGGGGTTAGGTTAGTGTTGGGGTTAGGTTAGTGTTGGGTTAGGTTAGTGTTGGGGTTAGGTTAGTGTTGGGTTAGGTTAGTGTTGGGGTTAGGTTAGTGTTGGGGTTAGGTTAGTGTTGGGGTTAGGTTAGTGTTGGGGTTAGGTTAGTGTTAGGGTTAGGTTAGTGTTGGGGTTAGGTTAGTGTTGGGTTAGGTTAGTGTTGGGGTTAGGTTAGTGTTGGGGTTAGGTTAGTGTTGGGTTAGGTTAGTGTTGGGGTTAGGTTAGTGTTGGGGTTAGGTTAGTGTTGGGGTTAGGTTAGTGTTGGGGTTAGGTTAGTGTTGGGGTTAGGTTAGTGTTGGGTTAGGTTAGTGTTGGGGTTAGGTTAGTGTTAGGGTTAGGTTAGTGTTGGGTTAGGTTAGTGTTGGGGTTAGGTTAGTGTTAGGGTTAGGTTAGTGTTGGGGTTAGGTTAGTGTTAGGGTTAGGTTAGTGTTGGGGTTAGGTTAGTGTTGGGGTTAGGTTAGTGTTGGGTTAGGTTAGTGTTGGGGTTAGGTTAGTGTTAGGGTTAGGTTAGTGTTGGGGTTAGGTTAGTGTTGGGGTTAGGTTAGTGTTGGGGTTAGGTTAGTGTTGGGGTTAGGTTAGTGTTGGGGTTAGGTTAGTGTTGGGTTAGGTTAGTGTTGGGGTTAGGTTAGTGTTGGGGTTAGGTTAGTGTTGGGTTAGGTTAGTGTTGGGGTTAGGTTAGTGTTGGGTTAGGTTAGTGTTGGGGTTAGGTTAGTGTTGGGGTTAGGTTAGTGTTGGGTTAGGTTAGTGTTGGGGTTAGGTTAGTGTTGGGTTAGGTTAGTGTTGGGTTAGGTTAGTGTTGGGGTTAGGTTAGTGTTGGGTTAGGTTAGTGTTGGGTTAGGTTAGTGTTGGGTTAGGTTAGTGTTGGGTTAGGTTAGTGTTGGGGTTAGGTTAGTGTTAGGGTTAGGTTAGTGTTGGGGTTAGGTTAGTGTTGGGTTAGGTTAGTGTTGGGGTTAGGTTAGTGTTGGGGTTAGGTTAGTGTTGGGGTTAGGTTAGTGTTGGGGTTAGGTTAGTGTTGGGTTAGGTTAGTGTTGGGGTTAGTTTAGTGTTAGGGGTTAGGTTAGTGTTGGGGTTAGGTTAGTGTTGGGGTTAGGTTAGTGTTAGGGTTAGGTTAGTGTTGGGGTTAGGTTAGTGTTGGGGTTAGGTTAGTGTTGGGGTTAGGTTAGTGTTGGGGTTAGGTTAGTGTTGGGGTTAGGTTAGTGTTAGGGTTAGGTTAGTGTTGGGGTTAGGTTAGTGTTGGGGTTAGGTTAGTGTTGGGGTTAGGTTAGTGTTGGGGTT
>NC_082397.1:1142182-1152182 GCF_031168955.1 Gadus macrocephalus
AAGGGTGACAGAGGGGAGCAGACTGATGGAGGGGTGACAGAGGGGAGCAGACTGATTGAAGGGTGACAGAGGGGAGCAGACTGATTGAAGGGTGACAGAGGGGAGCAGACTGATTGAAGGGTGACAGAGGGGAGCAGACTGATTGAAGGGTGACAGAGGAGAGACAGACTGATGGAGGGGTGACAGAGGGGAGCAGACTGATTGAAGGGTGACAGAGGGGAGCAGACTGATTGAAGGGTGACAGAGGGGAGCAGACTGATTGAAGGGTGACAGAGGGGAGCAGACTGATTGAAGGGTGACAGAGGGGAGCAGACTGATGGAGGGGTGAGAGAGGGGAGCAGACTGATTGAAGGGTGACAGAGGGGAGCAGACTGATGACAGAGTTCGTTGTGTTCCAGAGATGCATCGGACTCAGTCTAAATACGAAGACATGTTCATCCTCAAAGTCTTCATCTTCCAGTTCGTCAACTTCTACTCTTCTCCCGTCTATATCACCTTCTTCAAAGGAAGGTGAGCTAAACACTCACTCATAACCCGCCACACACACGCTCATTACTCCCCCCCCCCCCCCCCCACACACACAGTGTTTCAGGTTCTTCGGTTGGTTACCATGGAGATTAACGAGTCTGTGTTTCAGGTTTATCGGTTACCCGGGGAACTATAACGAACTGTTTGGGATACGCAATGAAGACGTGAGTCTTGCTCGTCTTCATCCCTTTGGGCTCAACTGCAACCTCAGCTCCTCAACCAATACCTGTGTGTTCATGTGTGTGTGTGTGTGTGTGTCTCTGTGTGTGTTAATGTGTGTATCTCTGTGTGTGTTCATGTGTGTGTCCGTGTATGTGTGTGTTTGTGTGTGTCTGTGTGTGTGTGTTCCTGTGTTTATGTTTCTATTCCTGTGTGTCTTTCTATGTGTGTGTGTGTGTGTGTGTGTGTGTATGTGTGTGTGTGTGTGTTTCTATTCATGTGTGTGTCTGTGTGTTTGTGAGTGTGTGTGTGTGTTTCTATCCCTGTGTGTGTGTCTGTGTGTTTGTGTTTCTGTTCCTGTGTGTCTTTGTGTGTGTGTGTGTGTGTGTGTGTGTGTGTGTGTGTGTGTGTGTGTGTGTGTGTGTGTGTGTGTGTGTGTGTGTGTGTGTGTGTGTGTGTGTGTCTGTGTGTGTATGTGTGTGTTTCTATCCCTCTGTGTGTGTGTGTGTGTGTGTGTGTGTGTGTGTGTGTGTGTGTGTGTGTGTGTGTGTGTTTCTGTTCCTGTGTGTGTGTCTGTGTGTGTGTGTGTGTGTGTGTGTGTGTGTGTGTGTGTGTGTGTGTGTGTGTGTGTTCCTGTGTGTGTGTGTGTGTGTGTGTGTGTGTGTGTTCCTGTGTGTGTGTGTGTGTGTGTGTGTGTGTGTGTGTGTGTGTGTGTGTGTGTGTGTGTGTGTTCCTGTCTGTGTGTGTGTGTGTGTGTGTGTGTGTGTGTGTGTGTGTGTGTGTGTGTGTGTTCCTGTGTGTGTGTGTGTGTTCCTGTGTGTGTGTGTGTGTGTGTGTGTGTGTGTGTGTGTGTGTGTGTGTGTGTGTGTGTGTGTGTGTTCCTGTGTGTGTGTGTGTGTGTGTGTGTGTGTGTGTGTGTGTGTGTGTGTGTGTGTGTGTGTGTGTGTGTGTGTGTGTGTCTCTGTAGTGCGGTCCTGGCGGGTGTCTGATCGAACTGGCTCAGGAGCTGTTGGTCATCATGGTGGGAAAACAGCTGATCAACAACATTCAGGAGTTCCTCAGTCCGTGAGTCACCTTTACATATTATAAGTGTACATGTACACACACACACACACACACACACACACACACACACACACACACACACACACACACACACACACACACACACACACACACACACGTACAGCATGGAACCAGTAGAGAGCACCCCTGGTTGGACACCTGGTAGATGGTGGGTTGATACTCTCTGTGTCATGTTAGCGCTGGGATCTGGGTTAATGATATTCACTTAAAGGGAAGGGAAGGCCCATGCAAGTGAACGGAGCGTTCCACAGCATTCAGAAGAGCCGTGTAATAATAATGGATGATCAACAGCATGTTGCTGTACACAGATGATATCAACTCCTGATACTATAGGTTTTCTATATTAAATATACTTTACTTACTCGGTATAGTTTATAGTTTATACACAGTGACACATTATACAACAAAACACAACCTCTGACGGTTGAGGAGAGGTTAGGGGTTAGGTGATACCAGCTCTAACAAGAAGAGGTTAGGGGTTAGGTGATACCAGCTCTAACAGGAAGAGGTTAGGGGTTAGGTGATACCAGCTCTAACAGGAAGAGGTTAGGGGTTAGGTGATACCAGCTCTAACAAGAAGAGGTTAGGGGTTAGGTGATACCAGCTCTAACAAGAAGAGGTTAGGGGTTAGGTGATACCAGCTCTAACAAGAAGGGGTTAGGGGTTAGGTGATACCAGCTCTAACAAGAAGAGGTTAGGGGTGAGGTGATACCAGCTCTAACAAGAAGAGGTTAGGGGTTAGGTGATACCAGCTCTAACAGGAAGAGGTTAGGGGTTAGGTGATACCAGCTCTAACAAGAAGAGGTTAGGGGTTAGGTGATACCAGCTCTAATAAGAAGAGGTTAGGGTTAGGTGATACCAGCTCTAACAAGAAGAGGTTAGGGGTTAGGTGATACCAGCTCTAACAAGGGGGCAACAAACCGTTGAACCTCAGTGTGTGAGTCTCTGTCTGTCTGTCTGTCTGTCTGTCTGTCTGTCTGTCTGTCTGTCTGTCTGTCTGTCTGTCTGTCTGTCTGTCTGTCTGTTGCTGTCTGTCTGTCTGTCTGTCTGTCTGTCTGTTCTGTCTTGTCTGTCTGTCTGTCTGTCTGTCTCTCCATCTCATCAGAAGTTCTGGGGCACCTGAAGGCTCTTCTTCAGCTGACCTCTGACCTCACATGACCTCTCCTGACAGGAAGCTGAAGGGCTGGTGGCAGGCCAGGAAGGGGGAGGAGGGCGGGGGGGAGAAGGAACCCCCGTTGCCGTGGGAGACGGAACTACCAGCTGTTGGTGTTGTGAGGGGGCTGTTCAGCGAGTACCTGGAGATGGGTGGGTCCCAACACTCTTGATTGGCTCCCTTTGAGGCTCTCTGTGATTGGCTGAGTCTCTGTAGCTGATTGACAGTGATATCGTTGAGGGGAGGGGCGTCCTTACCTCCGATCCCACCTTCATCTCCTCCTCCTCCCCCTCCCCCTCCCCCCTCCCCCTCCCCCCCTCTCCTCCTCCTCCCCCTCCCCCTCCCCCTCCCCCCCCTCTCCTCCTCCTCCCCCTCCTGCTCCTCCTCCTCCTCCTCCCCCTCCCCCTCCTCCTCCCCTCCTCCCCCTCCTCCCCTCTCCCCCTCCTCCCCCTCCTCCTCATCCCCCTCCTCCTCCTCCTCCCCCCTCCTCCCTCTCCTCCCTCCTCCCCCTCCTCCTCATCCCCCTCCTCCCTCTCCTCCTCCCCCTCCCCCTCCTTCTCCCCCTCCCCCTCCCCCTCCTCCTCCCCCTCCCCCCTCCTCCTCTCCTCCTCCTCTCCCCCCTCCCCCTCCTCCCCCCCTCCTCCTCCTCCCTCTCCCCTCCTCCCCCCCCTCCCCCCTCCTCCCTCTCCTCCCACAGTGCTCCAGTTCGGGTTCATCACTATCTTCGTGGCGGCCTGCCCGCTGGCCCCTCTCTTCGCTCTGTTCAACAACTGGCTCGAGGTGCGTCTGGACGCCCATAAGTTTGTGTGTGAGTACCGGCGGCCAGTGGCCGAGCGCGTCCCCGACATCGGCATCTGGCTCACCGTCCTGCAGCTCATCTCCCACCTGGCCGTGCTCAGCAACGTAGGTACACACACACAGACAGGCAGGCAGACAGACAGGCAGGGAGACAGGGAGACAGGCAGGCAGACAGACAGACAGACAGACCAGACAGACAGACAGACAGACAGACAGACAGACAGACAGACAGACAGACAGACAGACAGACAGACAGACAGACAGACAGACAGACAGACAGACAGACAGACAGACAGAAAGACAGGCAGACAGACAGACAGACAGACAGGGAGACAGGCAGAAAGGCAGACAGGGAGACAGGGAGAAACAGATAGACAGGCAGACAGACAGACAGACAGAAAGACAGGCAGACAGACAGACAGGGAGACAGGCAGAAAGGCAGACACACAAAGAGGAAAACACAGGTATGGAAACGACAGGGAGACAGACAGACAGACATGTAGACAGGCAGACAGACAGAAAGGCCGGCAGGCAGACAGGGAGACACAGATAGACAGGCAGACACACAGACAGGCAGACAGGGAGATAGATGGGTAGGTAAACCGACATGGAGACAGACAGTGAAACAGAGAGACAGACATCATTCAGACAAGAGAAGGAAACATGTAGAACGCTCGACCAGAATGAGAGACTGACTGTGCGTGTGTGTGTGTGTGTGTGTGTGTGTGTGTGTGTGTGTGTGTGTGTGTGTGTGTGTGTGTCCAGGCCTTCCTGCTGGCCTTCAGCTCCTCCTTCGTACCCCGGCTCCACTACCGCTGGACCCACGACGGCAGCCTCGCAGGCTACGTCAACTCCACCCTCTCCTACGCCCCTCCCAACGCCACCAGCCAATCAAACCCCGTCTGCAGGTCTGAAGCCCCGCCCCCTTCAGGCACACACGCCCAGAAACTCAACTTTATGTTCCCCATACACACGTCCTTCGTGTTGCAGGTTTCGCGGCTACAGAGATCAGGCAGGGAACTTCCTGCCCGAGTTCTATCAGCTGTTGGCTCTGAGGCTGGCCTTCGTCATCGTCTTCGAAGCAAGTTTACATTTATACACCATCAGGCCTGGAGACAGGTCATTAAGGAGCAGGTAGGGGTTAGACAGTACAGAGACAGGTCATTAAGGAGCAGGTAGGGGTTAGACAGTACAGAGACAGGTCATTAAGGAGCAGGTAGGGGTTAGACAGTACAGAGACAGGTCATTAAGGAGCAGGTAGGGGTTAGACAGTACAGAGACAGGTCATTAAGGAGCAGGTAGGGGTTAGACAGTACAGAGACAGGTCATTAAGGAGCAGGTAGGGGTTAGACAGTACAGAGACAGGTCATTAAGGAGCAGGTAGGGGTTAGACAGTACAGAGACAGGTCATTAAGGAGCAGGTAGGGGTTAGACAGTACAGAGACAGGTCATTAAGGAGCAGGTAGGGGGTTAGACAGTATAGAGACAGGTCATCAAGGAGCAGGTAGGGGTTAGACAGTACAGAGACAGGTCATTAAGAAGCAGGTAGGGGTTAGACAGTACAGAGACAGGTCGTTAAGGAGCAGGTAGGGGTTAGACAGTACAGAGACAGGTCATTAAGGAGCAGGTAGGGGGTTAGACAGTACAGAGACAGGTCATCAAGGAGCAGGTAGGGGTTAGGCAGTACAGAGACAGGTCATTAAGGAGCAGGTAGGGGTTAGACAGTACAGAGACAGGTCATTAAGGAGCAGGTAGGGGTTAGACAGTACAGAGACAGGTCATTAAGGAGCAGGTAGGGGTTAGGCAGTACAGAGACAGGTCGTTAAGGAGCAGGTAGGGGTTAGGCAGTACAGAGACAGGTCGTTAAGGAGCAGGTAGGGGTTAGGCAGTACAGAGACAGGTCGTTAAGGAGCAGGTAGGGGTTAGGCAGTGCTATGGGGTGGTGTGGGTGGAGATGGTCTAACAGGAGGCTGCTCCACCTCCCTCCAGCACGTGGTGTTCCTGAGTGGCCGTGTGATCGACCTGATGGTCCCTGATGTCCCAGAGGAGGTGGAGACGAAGATCAAGAGAGAGTTCTACATGGCCAAGGAGGCTCTGGCAGAGCACCAGGTAACAGGAGGGACTGGGACCAGCAGCCCCAGGGGACTGGGACCAGCAGCCCCATGCTGGTCTGTCCTGTGTCTCCTCCACTGGTTCTGCTGGTCTGTCCTGTGTCTCCTCCACTGGTTCTACTGGTCTGTCCTGTGTCTCCTCCACTGGTTCTACTGGTCTGTCCTGTGTCTCCTCCACTGGTTCTGCTGGTCTGTCCTGTGTCTCCTCCACTGGTTCTACTGGTCTGTCCTGTGTCTCCTCCACTGGTTCTACTGGTCTGTCCTGTGTCTCCTCCACTGGTTGATACTGGTCTGTCCTGTGTCTCCTCCACTGGTTCTACTGGTCTGTCCTGTGTCTCCTCCACTGGTTCTACTGGTCTGTCCTGTGTCTCGACCACTGGTTGATGCTGGTTCTACTGGTCTGTCCTGTGTCTCCTCCACTGGTTCTACTGGTCTGTCCTGTGTCTCCTCCACTGGTTCTACTGGTCTGTCCTGTGTCTCGTCCACTGGTTCTACTGGTCTGTCCTGTGTCTCGTCCACTGGTTCTACTGGTCTGTCCGGTGTCTCGTCCACTGGTTCTACTGGTCTGTCCGGTGTCTCCTCCACTGGTTCTACTGGTCTGTCCTGTGTCTCGTCCACTGGTTGATGCTGGTTCTGGTTGTGTTGCAGTCGGCCGACCGGACGCTGATCCCGGGGCAGATGGAGCTGGGCGGCGTGCGCCAGCGGGTGACGGGCGCTCTCCTCCAGGGCACGCTGGTGAACCTCCTCCAGTCCTACTCAGACCCGTCCCAGGAGAGCTCCACATGAACCCCCCTCCATACACCGTCAGGACGCACACAATTAAACACAATGCATCAATATCCCTTCATATGCAGAACTCTGGTCTTTCTTTGCTCCAATTTCTCCCCCTGGCCTACTGGCTCCACCCACTAACCCTACAGCCCCTCCCACTCGCGTCATAGCTCCTCCCTCCTTGCGCCATGGATAACATCGATTAAGGTATTGGAGGAAAAGCAAAACAGTAGATGACATCATTAGAGACAGCAGATGACATCGTTAGGGTACGGATTAGGGTTCTGTTTTAGGGGTTAGGGTTCTGTTTTAGGGACACCAAAATGAAAACGAGGATAACTTAAATAATACATCTTGGAAGTGTGCGAAGTGCAGAATCTATTGTTGCCGTTCGTGGCAGTTTCCCACTAGATGGCACCAGAGTAGCAAGCGTGTTACAATGCTTTATAATAATAGGACAGTTATTAAAGGGAAATTACCTCAAAGTCGGTTGGTTGCTACGATGGTCAGGGTGTTTTTGAGTCACAGGCCTTTTAGACCGGGTGGATGTGAAACTGATGCAAGAATTGCAATCAAAGAAACACCCTTTCACTCATACAGTATTCATTTATGATTCTACCGAAAGAAGAACTCTGCAAATGCTGTTTCAACGGAAAGGGGAGTGACACTCGTTATAGAACGATAAGAAACATCAACATTAGGTAATACATTAAGGAGGTATGTGTTAATGTGGGCCTGGCTCAGCGATCCCTGATTGGATTTACTGAAAAGATACAAAAACACTGGAACTTGAATATTGGAGCTATACAATTGTTTTATCTCTTTTTTTTTTATGGTAGCTATATTATATACATATATAACTATATATATATAACTATATATCTATAACACTATATATATATATATAAAACGAATTATATCTATATCAAAAGTATTGTGTGTATTAACATATTTCAGAAGCAGGCCTAAGGTCGGGTTAAGCAGCAGTAACATAATATCGTATATTTGACTTGTATGAACTCGCTAAGTGCTTCATTCAGCTCCATTTAGCCCCCAGCAGCAGCAGCAGCCTTGCTAACATCTCAAGGCCCCAGCAGCAGCAGCCCTGCTAGCATCTCAAGGCCCCAGCAGCAGCAGCAGCTAGCATGGTAAACTCAGTAATTTAAAGACAATGGCATTTTTCTTAACTTTAGTATGTTTGTTGACATTTTGGGACCTGACTCCAAGGAATTTCCCCTTGGTGAGTACCACTAGCTATGTGTCGAGCATGCAAGACACTTACTATAGTGGCACTAATGCTAATGTTGCCGGGCATTTTCAGCAATCACAGTCTGATTTGGTCTGGGCCTCAAACCTGTGGTCGGACCCACCTAGGGACTTACCTAAACTTCTACGTTTTTTTACATTATATAATCTTACTCTTTCCCTTAAGGAAAGGCATTGCCTGGCTTTAACACATGAAAAAACTGCTTCAAAATGTAATGTGAGACGAGCAGTGATAATTGTACTACTCCTACTTCTGTCTGGAGATGTGCAATCAAACCCTGGTCCTGAATTGCAATGGATCCAGACTCCCGCTGATTTTAAATTAATGTCTGGTCTCAAATGTATTCATCTTAATGTGCGCAGCTTACTACCAAAGATGGACATGGTCAGAATTTGGGTTAGATCAACAGATGCAGACATTGTGGTCATCTCAGAAACTTGGCTGACAAAATCTATTACAAATGAAGACATTAGCATACTCAGATACAATGTTTTTCGTAGTGATAGGCCCAAGAAAGGCGGTGGTGTAGCCATTTTCGTTAAATCAAGATTTGATGCTTCAATTGTTCTGTCTGAGTCTATCTCTAAGCAATTCGAATTTTTGGCATTGAAGGTGGAAATAGCAAAGTCCCTCTCTATGACTGTTGTCGGGTGCTATAGGCCTCCATCTGCCACAAAGGAGGCATTATCGTCATTGCAGCATCTTTTGTCCAAATTAAATTATAATGAGCTTTTAATGGCTGGAGATCTGAATTGGGACTGGCTAAATGCAGTTTCGGATTAATTTAAATCTTTCTGTGACTCTATTAATCTTATCCAGCTGGTCAACCTACCTACAAGGCCAAATCTTAAAAAATCTGAAAAGTCCACTTTGATTGATCTAATTCTCACAAATGTTCCTCATAAATTCTTATCCTTGGGAGTTTTCTGCAATGATTTGAGTGATCATTGTGTTGCTGCTACTTGCAGGGACACAAAGATCCCCAAACGTAAACCACGCATTATTTTCAAGAGGAATTTAAAAATGTTTAATGAACAGGCTTTTCATCATGATTTGTCTTTGGTAAATTGGGGACACATAGGTCTTTTGCCGGACGTGGAGTTTGGACATTCTTTAAGGAACACTTTGTGAAAATAGTAAATAAACATGCCCCCATCGGGAAATTCAGGGTTAAGGGACGAGATAATCCGTGGTTTTCCCCAGAGTTGTCAGATACCATCCATCGACGTAATGTGGCATGGGCCAAAGCCAGAAAAAGTGATTTTGCCTCTGACTGGTCTATTTTCAGGCAACTAAGGAACAAATGCACTACTCTTATTAAAAAGGCTAAATCTGAATATTATTTATCTGTCACAACTGAGAACCTTAATAATCCACAGAAATTTTGGAAAGTAATTAAATCTATATCTGTAAGTAAAAGTCCTCCGGCTCTCCCGATATTTGTTCTAAAAGACTCGGTCCCAGTCTATGATAGAACTGAGGTTCTAAATTGTTTTAACAATCATTTTGTATTATCTGGTTCTTTGTTTGATTCTGCGGGAGCTGCCCCTGTGTTTCCCTGCACAGAAGCTCCAAGGTTTTCAGGAGAACCCTTTAATTTCTTACCTTTTACTGTGCAGCAAGTGCATCAAGCCCTCAAAACGTTGGATAGCAGAAAATCCCCTGGGCCTGATTCAATAGAGCCCTACTTTTTAAAAATAGCAGCTGATTTTGTAGCACAGCCTCTTACAATCCTTTTTAATCTCTCAATTGAAAACAAAGAAATTCCATCTGTTTGGAAGTCAGCTTTTGTTACCCCCTTATTAAAAGGAGGTGATCCAGCAGCTTTAACCAACTACAGGCCAATATCAAATCTGTGTGCCTTGTCAAAAATTCTTGAATCTCTTGTGTGTGATCAGTTAAAAGAGTTTCTAACATTTAATGATCTTCTCTCAAAACTGCAATCAGGCTTCAGGAAAAAACACAGTACCATCACTGCAGCTACAAAAGTGATCAATGATATATTAGTTGCTCTTGATAAGAAGCAGCACTGTGCTTCACTTTTTATTGATCTGTCAAAGGCTTTTGACACTGTGGACCATGCTGTTTTAAAGCATAGGCTTTTTTGCTTGGGTTTGTCAAATCATG
>NC_082397.1:1157182-1162182 GCF_031168955.1 Gadus macrocephalus
AGAACCCCAACCCTCAAACAGAACCCTTAAACAGAACCCCAACCCTCAAACAGAACCCTGAACCTCAAACAGAACCCTAAACCTCAAACAGAACCCCAACCCTAAAACAGAACCCTAAACCTTAAACAGAACCCCAACCCTCAAACAGAACCCTAAACCTTAAACAGAACCCCAACCCTCAAACAGAACCCTTAAACAGAACCCCAACCCTCAAACAGAACCCCAACCCTCAAACAGAACCCTAAACCTCAAACAGAACCCCAACCCTAAAACAGAACCCTAAACCTTAAACAGAACCCCAACCCTCAAACAGAACCCTAAACCTTAAACAGAACCCCAACCCTCAAACAGAACCCTTAAACAGAACCCCAACCCTCAAACAGAACCCTTAAACAGAACCCCAACCCTCAAACAGAACCCTAAACCTCAAACAGAACCCCAACCCTAAAACAGAACCCTAAACCTTAAACAGAACCCCAACCCTCAAACAGAACCCTTAAACAGAACCCCAACCCTCAAACAGAACCCTGAACCTCAAACAGAACCCTAAACCTCAAACAGAACCCCAACCCTAAAACAGAACCCTAAACCTTAAACAGAACCCCAACCCTCAAACAGAACCCTAAACCTTAAACAGAACCCCAACCCTCAAACAGAACCCTTAAACAGAACCCCAACCCTCAAACAGAACCCCAACCCTCAAACAGAACCCTAAACCTCAAACAGAACCCCAACCCTAAAACAGAACCCTAAACCTTAAACAGAACCCCAACCCTCAAACAGAACCCTAAACCTTAAACAGAACCCCAACCCTCAAACAGAACCCTTAAACAGAACCCCAACCCTCAAACAGAACCCTAAACCTCAAACAGAACCCCAACCCTAAAACAGAACCCTAAACCTTAAACAGAACCCCAACCCTCAAACAGAACCCTTAAACAGAACCCCAACCCTCAAACAGAACCCTGAACCTCAAACAGAACCCCAACCCTCAAACAGAACCCTAAACCTCAAACAGAACCCCAACCCTCAAACAGAACCCTAAACCTTAAACAGAACCCCAACCCTAAAACAGAACCCTAACCCGTGCACCCAAACCAAACGGGGTGAACGGGGAGTCTCCCTGACAACCGAAAGGCGGGACCTCTCACCAGGGCTCAGCTTCCTGTACCCTTCATTAAAGAGATGATTGGCCCGCAGGATACAGAATGAAGTCAATCACGTCGTCCTCGTTTTGGATTTGGATTTATTCATCTCTACTTGTGCATAACATTCACAGTGCTCCACTAAGAGTTTTCAAAAGGACACACGTTGTGTTTAGATGGTCGTACCAAAGTTAAAAACAGGAGATATATTAAGCAGACACGTTTCACATGTGATGGGCGGAGCTTAGAGAGGGGCTGTGTGTACACATCTCAGCCAGTGATGAAGTTAAACCACGCTGGATATTATTAGTGTTTCCTGTAGCAGAAGCCCTCATCCCTCCTCACCCCTCCTTATCCCTCCCCCTCCTCCCTCCCCTCACCCCTCCTTATCCCTCCTCCCTCCCCTCACCCCTCCTTATCCCTCCCCCTCACCCCTCCTTATCCCTCCCCCGCCTCCCTCCCCTCACCCCTCCTTATCCCTCCCCTCCCCTCCCCCCTCCTCTCAGGGGAGCAGAACAGTTACCCTGCCGATCGTAAACAGACTGCCTTTATACTGCCCTTCTCTCACCAGTGGCCGCTCAAAGCTCTCTACAATTACTGCCTCCCCTTCACCCATTCATACACACATTCACTCATTCACCCAGCGAGGGCGGGGTCACCAAGCAGGTGGCAGCCAGCCCGTCGGGAGTGGACCACGTTGAGGCCTTGGAAGGGCTGCAGGACTATGAGTGGATGAATGAATGAACGATGCCTATTCATCTGCCTCGTATCTTTAATACAAAACACATTTCAATATTCACCAGAGGGAATTAATGCAGTAACAAGCGAAGGACCACTACTTACATATCAAGAGACATAATATAGACATGAATGCATATAGGAATACAAATATCTAAAAGGCATTTCATTTTTTACCAAACATAATTTTACAACAAAAAAAGGATTACTTCATGTGTAACGTCGATAATCATTCACTCATTCACATCTGATTCCAGCCTTCACGTCCATCGTACCACACCGGTCGGTCTCTCTCCACCGGTCTGTCTCTCTCCACCGGTCGGTCTCTCTCCACCGGTCGGTCTCTCTCCACCGGTCGGTCTCTCTCCACCGGTCGGTCTCTCTCCACCTGTCGGTCTGTCTCTCCGCTCGTAGCAGCAGGGTTCCGGTGGCGTGCGGCTCTTCGTTTGTGTTCACCTTCTTGCCGCGGCGGCCGTTAGCCGAGGCTACGTCTGTGGTGCTGCTGGCCCTGGGCGTCATGGCAACGCAGGGAGCAGCGCCGACAGTTTGGAATGTGATCTGGCCCCGGGGCCTCAGCCTTGTCCAGCAAGACCTTCAGGACGTCGTGATCCATCGCAACGTTTTAACGTCCTCTAAAATGTCCCCCGCATCGTATATTCACACAAGAAGGAACCGATCAGCCAATCAGCCGACGGGAGCGGCCCGTCTCCATAGTAACAGTCTCAGAACTCCGGGGGTCGCGTCGCCAATGTTCAATGTCCTCTCATAGGTCCACCTCTGTCTTCACCTCCACCTGGCAGGCCCCGGGCCCCTGGGGGGGGTCGGGCCCCTGGGCTGCGGGGTCCGGCTGGCTCTCGCTCACCATGTGGCTGAAGGACAGGTCGCTGTACTGGGTGAAGTCCTGGCCGTACGCGCCGAAGCCGCCGCCGCCGCCGCCGCCGCCGCCGCCGCCGTTGTTGCTCATCCCCTCCATGTTGCCGTAGTTACCGGGGGGGGTGGCGTCGGGGTCCAGGAGGGCGGGGTTGAGCCCCGGGTCGTACAGCAGGGCCTGGAAGTTGGGCGTCTCCAGCAGCTGGGAGAGCAGTTCCTCGTCAGTGAGGCCGTAGCTCTGGGCCAGCAGGTCCATGTCCTGGTGGTCCCCGTAGGCCGTGTCCCCCAGGGCGGAGGGGTCGGGGTGGGGGTGGGCGGCCGTGGCCGGCAGCTCCCCCCCCATGCCGTCGGGGAGGGGGAACCCGGGGAAGGTGTAAGGGCTCGACAGCTCCATGGCCGCGCTGTGGGAGGAGGAGGAGGAGGAGCCTGACGGGGACAGAGGAACACGAGGTCGGGTCAGAGGGAGGTGACCAGAGGGAGGTGGTCAGAGGGAGGTGACCAGAGGGAGGTGGTCAGAGGGAGGTGGTCAGAGGGGAGAGGGGAGGTGACCAGAGGGAGGTGACCGGAGGGAGGTGACCGGAGGGAGGTGACTAGAGGGAGGTGACTAGAGGGAGGTGACTAGAGGGAGGTGACTAGAGGGAGGTGACTAGAGGGAGGTGACCAGAGGGAGGTGACCAGAGGGAGGTGGTCAGAGGGAGGTGACCAGAGGGAGGTGACCAGAGGGAGGTGGCCAGAGGGAGGTGACCAGAGGGAGGTGGTCAGAGGGAGGTGGTCAGAGGGGAGGTGGTCAGAGGGGAGGTGACCAGAGGGAGGTGGTCAGAGGGAGGTGGTCAGAGGGAGGTGACCAGAGGGAGGTGGTCAGAGGGAGGTGACCAGAGGGAGGTGACCAGAGGGAGGTGACCAGAGGGAGGTGACCAGAGGGAGGTGGTCAGAGGGAGGTGACTAGAGGGAGGTGACCAGAGGGAGGTGACCAGGGGGAGGTGACTAGAGGGAGGTGCTCAGACGGAACACAGGGGGTTAGGGGGAGCTCAGGCAGCTGTTTGCTGATGCTTTGCTCCCCCCGTCTCAGAGATCACATCCCCCCTGTCCTCCACAACCTCCACTGGCTCCCAGTTACATTAAGCCTGGTCCTACCAGTCTCTCGTTCTTCATTTCACTTGTACAGAGAGTCAGGACCTACTCAATTGACTAACGTTCACTCACTTGAAGGCGGGTGTCGGTTGGAGTTTAAAACTATTGGATCTGCTCAGTGCCACTCTGGATCTGCCATAACCGATCGCTAACGTTTGGCCGGGAATCACGCTGCGCGCAGGCTGTAAACAAACCAACCACCGTGCGTGAAGATGTCCGTCAACGAGAGCTGACTTTAACGTCATTGTTCTCAGCCACTCCCTCTGCTCGCTGATTGGAAAACCCACTAACATACCGCAGACCCAGACGTAGTACTGAAGGGGAAATTTGAAATTGAGGGGAAGTACTTAGGCGGGCAGAGCCAGGCTAAGTTACATTTAGGATTAATTTCAATTTAATTTACCACTCACCACCCATAGAGTCATAAATAACCTGGCCCCTCCCTACCTCTCCAACCTCCTCCTCCCTCCCACTTCTACCCGTTGCCCCAGGTCTAGGGACGCAGACACACTCAGAACCCCCAGGACTAAGCTCCCGACCTGGGGGGACAGGGCCTTCTCAGTGGCCGCACCCTGTGGCTGTGATTGGCCCGCTTACTTAAACCCGAAGCAGAACAATAAAGGTTCACGACTGCGTCGGAGCGTCTTCGCGGTCATTGCGTTGCGTGAACGTGGAACCATATTCAGCCCTTCAGGGTTCCTGGACATTAGAGGGGACTGATGGGCGTGTTTGTGCATTCACAGTGGACTGGATGAATGTGTAATACAGGTCGCAGTTTGGAACAGAGGTACTCTATGCTTATTGTTCAGGAGGCAGGAGGAGATGTGTGAAGCAGTGAAGCAGCAGACCGGTCTCACCTGCCGCACACGACTGCTCTGCCATGCTGATGTCATTCTTAATCTTTCTCTTCCGCTTCACCTCGTAGGGATCTGGAATCAGGTCAAAGACAGCCATCTTTAATAATCCAGTCACTATGCCTATCTGAAATGTACAAACTATATCTTCTACAGCATCTTTGAAATCATTCCACTACAATTAAGCAAATTCAAACTCGTGGAATCACTAGTCCAAAAAGTCGTCATTACTAGTAGCTACTACTAGTTATTGTTGCATCAA
>NC_082397.1:1167182-1237182 GCF_031168955.1 Gadus macrocephalus
TCGCTCGTGCTAGGCTAACGCACGGCAACGGGGAATACTAGCCTGCTGATAAAACAGTCTTACCCACTCCACAGTACACCCGAGGCAAATCATCATAACGCAAGACTGTAGATGTAAATGTCTGTGTTGATAGAATAATGTTAGAAAAAAGACTAACCTTGCATCGCATGAATCATCGCATTTTGAGGGACTACTTTCTCAGCAGCAGCGGAATTTAACCTAGGTATCAGTCCGCCGCTGCCGTAGCCTACTACCAGGAATATAACACTGCTGCTGAGACATAGCAAGTCCCCCAAAATGCAACGCAAGGTTGGTTTTATTTCTAACATTATTCTATCAACACAACACAGACATTTACATCCACCGTTATAGTTGGCTCTATAGTTGATTTTCCTCGGGTGTACTGTGGAATGGGTAAGACTGTTTTATCAGCAGGCTAGTATTGCCCGTTGCCGTGCGTTAGCCTAGCACGAGCAAACTCTGCAACTAGAAGGACTGAATGACATGTGTTGAAAACTGTCTCCAATGATAAAGAACACCAGGGCTAACTCGGCAATCAGGCTCTATGTCCACAATTCAGAACTACCCCTTTAAATAAAACCAAAAGGGGATTGACCTAATGTCCTTAGTGGGGGATTAGGCCTCTCGAAGGAAGAGGCTACAGGACATGGGGGTTTGAACCCAGAGCCCTCCAGCCTACAGGTAGGGCAGGGACCTGGGGGTTTGAACCCAGAGCCCTCCAGCCTACAGGTAGGGCAGGGACCTGGGGGTTTGAACCCAGAGCCCTCCAGCCTACAGGTAGGGCAGGGACCTGGGGGTTTGAACCCAGGACATCTGGGCTGGGGGTCACCCCCCTCACCACGACTAGAGATGTTCCGATACCATTTTTTTTAATACCGTTTATTTTTATAATCTATGATTGATACGAATAAATTTGTATTCTTGTAGTAAAGCGTGAGCATCAGTGTTTTTCCGACTTGGTAGCTCGAACATAAGTAGGTCGGAGATGACTCGTTTCCCGTTTCGACTGTCCACCTCCGACTGGGAAAGAACGCAGCTCGACCCCGTAGTGTTTGTGATGTTCTCTGCCTCTGCAGTAGAGGGGCTCATGTCATGTGATATGTGTGGTATCGGATCGGGGTATAGACTTGCGCGCTCACCGATACCCGATTTGTAGGCGTTATCGGAGGAATTTTTCGATCGTGGTATCGGAATCGGAACAGCTCTAACCACAACTACTACTCTACGCGTTAGGGCTAGGCGATTAATTGAATTTTGATCGCATTGATTTTAGCGCCTAACGATCACAAAACTAATACAATCAAATTTAGATTATTATTATTATATATATTTTTTTTCATTAAATGTTTTATAGAAAGTGCAGACAAGCTGGATACATATCTGTACATTATTTTAGATTTGAACATTTTCTTTTTGACCATCTTGTGTATTCTTCAATACACTCTTGGGAGAGATGAATAAGTACAACATGTTTTCAAACTCAAATTATTCAAACGAAATAATCGTTTTCAATATTGACCCAGACCATCGTGATGGTGACGTTTCCCATAATGGAGCCGCCCTACTGCGCGCGGGCCCCCGGGGGCCGTACCTGGATGGCGGGCTGGACCTTGGTGGTCCCGGTGCTGGAGGCCCCCAGGATGCTGCCCGCGGACCGGCCCTCGCACTCGTAGCGGAACCTCATGCCCCTCTCCTTGGGCTGCTCCGAGACGGCGAGGCGCGGCGCCTCCAGCAGTGACTCCAGCTGCTCCGTCCCGCTGCCGGGCTGCGCGGCCGGCGGGGGGCCGGCGGGGGTCCGGGGCCCGCCGGGGGACGGCCCGCAGGCGCGGCGCGACGGGCCCGACGGAGACGCCCCTCTGCAGGGGGGGGCGGACGCCATCTCCCCGGGGCGGGACGCTGGAGGGAAGGGGTGGGCGAAGGAGCAGGAGGTCTGGGGGGGGAGAGGAGGAGGAGCAGGTCAGGGACAGGTTCAACCTGCGGAGCTGGGGAGACCCCCAGGGACCCCCGGACCCCCTTACTGGCCCGGAGCTCCGCTGGCGTCGGACGTTAGAGCTGAACCACACAGCGCAGAGTACCTGCTGCAGGAGGACGCAAACACACACTCCCCCCCCCCCCCTAACGCACATCACCAACACAAACACACTCCCCCCCCCCCCCCCCCCCCCTAACGCACATCACCAACACAAACACACTCCCCCCCCCTAACGCACATCACCAACACAAACACTCTCCCCTCCTCCCACACGCACAGAGCAACCACAAACACACACACTCCTCCTCGCACACACACATCACAACCACAAACACACTCTCCCCTCCTCCCACACGCACATAGCAACCACAAACACACACTCTCCTCCTCGCACACACACATCACAACCACACTCTCCCCTCCTCCCTCCCATCACAAACACAAACACACACTCCCCTTCTCCTTCACACACACACATAGTAACCACAAACACCCAATACCATAACAGCCCTGCCAAAGAGACAGACCCTGAGAGAGGCCAGAGCTCCACAGGCAGCGGCAGTGAAGCTACGAGCAGCAGGCTCTGGCCCCGAGCAGAGCTGGGGTTCTGGACGTTCTCGTGAAGCTCGCAGTCGCTGGACGCCAGCTCAGATTACACACCGACCGAGAGGGTGTGTGACTGTGCGTGGTGTGTGTGTTCTGCCGTCTTTTGCGTGTGTGTGTGTGTGTGTGTGTGTGTGTGTGTGTGTGTGTGTGTGTGTGTGTGTGTGTGTGTGAGTGTGTGTCTCTGGCATACCTGATATGACGAGGAACCGCTAAACAAAAGCTTGCGGAATTGAGTCAAAGAGAAGCAAACAGGAAGTGAACTCAACGTAATGTCAAATCAGCCAATCGGAAGAGCCCTGTGTGCTAAGAATGTGACCCTTCACCCTGATGGGAGGGTTTGGAGGCAGAGAGGGGCAGGCAAACCGAAAGTAGGGATCATATTACGGTCTCTCCCAGCGAGAGGAGCTGCCATGTCTTCCTGTTACTACACAACACGCAACCTGGATATCTAAGTTGTGTTGATAGTTTTGACAATAAACCAAATACTGAAGAGCACATCTTACTAATATTGAATCACTATTAGTCATTAGTTAATGGTTAATAACGTTTCAGGACTTTGGACTTTCTTCTGCTTTAGATGAGAACCCTTGTGTTTTCTGTAAACCACGTGGTTTACAGTAAGAGCCGTAACAACACTGACAGTCCCGTTTCTCTGCCCCTAGATGGGGCTGCCAAGGCTGCCGCAACGGCGAGAAATGACGGCCTAAAAAGTATAAATCATAATCTGTCACGATAAGTACATGATTTAAATCCTCTATTGAATAGTAATAACAACAGCACGACTGACAGCAAGCACCAACCGTTCTGTGAGCTGCTTACCCGTGGCGCCGTGCCTCTTGCCACCAGCACTGGCTCGGAGGAGAAAGAGTCCAGGCCGAGCCTCGGGGGGCCACCACAGCGCAGCTCAGCCGGGGGTGGAGGAGGGCCGGGCAGCCGGGAGCCGGGGCCGGCCAGGTGTGAGCCAGGGCCGGGGAGTTGGGAGCCGGGGCCGGTGAGGTGGGAGCCGGGGCCGGCCAGCCGGGAGCCGGGGCCGGGGAGGTGGGAGCCGGGTCTACCCTCCTGCCCCGAGTCTTTATTCTCAGTGATAAATTCATCGATGATATCTGGGAAAAGAGCAAAACATATCGGATTAATCCTGGTAGATTGTGTTGTATTAGGAAGCAGAAGATAGATGTTGTCGCTCAGTGTGACCTGAGGCTGACGGATGGTAACTCACCCAGTTCTGCGAGGTTCTCTGGAGCGGAGAGATAAAGTCACCGTTATTGAAAATCATAGACGACTCGGGTTAAGTTTAAAGATTAATGAAGGAGCGGAAACCGAGAAAGTAAACAACTATGAAGTGTTGGATGTAGTTACTACATCCAACACTTCATAGTTGTTTACATTCTCGTTACTAACTTATAGTAACATGTTAGTCCATCTGAACCTACCGTCCATCCTGCTGAAGACCTCCAGACCTCCCGTGTGGAACAAAACGTCGGGCGACAGAGACATCGCTGTAGTGCGGGTCTAGGAGGGACTGTGCTGGGTACGGTGAGCCGTCATCTACACTAGTGCGCAGTGACGAGCTCTGAAGTGAAACCACGTCGTCCCTGCCTCACCTCTAGTGGCCAGCTGGTCTCTCCCGCTTACTGGAAAGTGGAAGTCCCCTGACGTCACACACTGGAAACCCCGTGGGGCAACGGATCACGCGCAGAATACCGCCTAGAGGAGACCCGCCTTCAGGTGATGTCGTTAACCCAGTACCGGCGGTGAGGACAGACACACGACGGCTTCACGTGAACTTTCTTCTAGAAGACTCGAGGCGGCTTGGCTTCGGGAGGCCCCACGCGTCTCAAAGAGGAACGACCAATAAGAGAGTACGTGAGAAGCCATTTTTTATGCGGTCATGTGTTCTGTGAAATACCGCCCTCTAGTGGCGGAGAGAAGAAAACATGAAACAGCAGTCTCATGAATCTGTCTGTAAACCATGTATACACACCCTAGTGTATATATAGGGTATACCCTGTATGCACACCGTTTAAACCCTGTGTATACCCAGTTTATGTCTATAGTTCATTAAACTAAGAAAAACAAACGTGAGATCTACACATGTATATTATTTATGTATATTAATAAAAAGCTGCTTAGTCATTTTAAATTACACTTAAGTTTTACTATAAACATGTTTGAAATGTAATATGTACCAACATGAAACCATCTTAGCATAGAATTTACAGCACCCCATAAAAGCGAGACTGTCTTTCAAAACACACTTGGCGGTCAGAATCGGCTGCTCCAGATGAGTGTGGATTTGAAATGGATCTCCAAAAAAATACAAATCAAGAAGAAAAAAAAATAACCGCGGAATTAGCTATCGCTAAACAATTTCACATCAGTAAAAACATGACAAGCTGACTCTGTACAGTTTCAGGACGTAAAAAATAAGTCTGACTGAAAATCAAGTACAGTTTCAGGAACATAGAAAATAAATCAATGACTGAAAAAAAATGTTCTCATTGACAATATTAATATATTTATATTAATACCAACAAGGCTATTTACTTTTATTAATTTTTTGAACGTTCAAGTTTGGAACAACAACCATTAATTTAAAATGGAGGGTAGCATTCAGGTGGAGTGTTAGACAGGTCCCCCTCTGTCCGTCGGCCCCTCCCAGCCCTCCTGGCTCCGCCCCTGTCCTCTGCCCGACCACCAGGGGGCAGCGCCGTGGAACTGTGACGCTCATGGAATGAAAGGAAGAAGAACTGGGGAAACTACAGGTCAAAATGAAACGCTACGGCGGGCAACTGAAGAGCGATACGTGGCGGGACCGACTCACACCACACGGCCGTTACCCTCGCAAAATCATACAGAATACGGGACATCACGTTGTTTACTTCACTGTAAGAAGGAGAGCGGGGGGGGGGGGGGTTGGTCGGGGGGGCTTCACCAGCGCTGATCCACCACACGGGTCAGGTGGTGTTAAAATAATGACTTATGTTGTTGTTGTTGTTGAAGCGACGTCCATGACAGATAAACAACGGCTCCCTTCCCTGGCTTGAACAAGTCCTCTTTGTACTGAGGGGGTGGGAGGAGGGGGGGGGGCGGTTTGTTGGTTAGTCGTTCTTCTTCTCCTCGTCTGCTTTGTCTGTGATGGCGGCGGCGGGGGCGGCGGTGATGGCGGCGGGCTCGCCGTCGATGGCGGCGGTGATGGCGGGGGGCTCGCCGTCGACGGGGGCATCCCCGTCGACGGGCTTCTCAGACCCGCTGGTGCCGAACTCGTTCATCCGGTTGGGGTCGACCCGGTAGATCCAGCGCTGGTAGAGGTAGATGAAGAACACCACGTCTGGGGGGGGGGGGGGGGTCAGAGGTCAGCATGATGCAACGCAAGGTCATCGTGTACCGACGCAAGGTCACAATGTACCAACAAAAGGTCATAATGTACCGACGCAAGGTCATGTCACCTCATAATTTAAACCCGTACAAATAAGCATTTAAAAACCCTTTAAAGCCCGGAGAGCAGGCACTGCACATCTGTCATCATTAAAGATAAACCTGTAGTCATGTTTTCTGCACGCTCCCTGACAGGTGAACAGACAGCACTGCTGGGATGAGGCCGAGTGGACAGAGACCACATGACAGTGAGATGAGACCTCAGCGAGATGAGACCACATGACAGTGAGATGAGACCTCAGCGAGATGAGACCACATGACAGTGAGATGAGACCTCAGTGAGATGAGACCACATGACAGTGAGATGAGACCACATGACAGTGAGATGAGACCTCAGTGAGATGAGACCTCAGTGAGATGAGACCACATGACAGTGAGATGAGACCTCAGCGAGATGAGACCACATGACAGTGAGATGAGACCTCAGTGAGATGAGGACTGAGAGGAGACCTCAGTGAGATGAGACCTCAGCGAGATGAGACCACATGACAGTGAGATGAGACCTCAGTGAGATGAGACCTCAGTGAGATGAGACCTCAGCGAGATGAGACCACATGACAGTGAGATGAGACCTCAGTGAGATGAGACCACATGACAGTGAGATGAGACCTCAGTGAGATGAGACCACATGACAGTGAGATGAGACCACATGACAGTGAGATGAGACCACATGACAGTGAGATGAGACCACATGACAGTGAGATGAGACCTCAGCGAGATGAGACCTCAGCGAGATGAGACCTCAGTGAGATGAGACCACATGACAGTGAGATGAGACCTCAGCGAGATGAGACCACATGACAGTGAGATGAGACCTCAGCGAGATGAGACCACATGACAGTGAGATGAGACCTCAGTGAGATGAGACCTCAGTGAGATGAGACCACATGACAGTGAGATGAGACCACATGACAGTGAGATGAGACCTCAGCGAGATGAGACCTCAGCGAGATGAGACCTCAGCGAGATGAGACCTCAGCGAGATGAGACCTCAGTGAGATGAGACCTCAGCGAGATGAGACCTCATGAGTGAGATGAGACCTCAGTGAGATGAGACCTCAGTGAGATGAGACCTCAGTGAGATGAGACCTCAGTGAGATGAGACCTCAGTGAGATGAGACCTCAGTGAGATGAGACCTCAGTGAGATGAGACCTCAGTGAGATGAGGACCAAGAGGAGAGACCTTATGACAGCGAGATGAGGACTGAGAGGGCAGAAACCTCAGGACGATGAGGTCTGAGAGAGAGGAACCTACCGTCCCGAAGACACCCTATTCTGTACATCATGGGCATCTTGATGACGAAGGCGAAGAGGTCGTCGATGAAGGTGTTGAGCGCCTTGTAGGTGAGCATCCTCCACGGGAGGTGGGCTACCGACTTCATCTTGTAGTTGATGAAGAGCTGCGGCGTCATGGTGATGAAGCCTGAGGGGGGGGGACGGGGGACGACGACGTTAAGAGGGCAACCACGTCACAACCACAGGGACCGTCAGGAACTACGAACGCACTGATTGTATGTTGTACGTCCTGCCACTTTGAAATAGTACTTAGTCTTATCCTAGCTGTCTTGTTAGAGCTTGGTACTATGAACATCCCTAATATATAGTGTTAATGTTTCTCTTTCTTCTCACAAATGTACTAAAGGAACTTTGTCAGAAGATTAATTAATAGTAAGTCGCTTTGGATGAATACCCTTAATGTCATACGAACCATACAATCCCTAATTCCCCTTCCCTACGTGTATGAAGCCACGCAGTCCCAAAGCACCAGACGACCTTAGTGGTAAGAACAACAGCTTGTTCCTCAGACCCATTGAGACAATATGCAGCCTTGAGGACCAGAGACAATAGCTGAGGAAGCGAGCGCTGGATCCACTCACCGAAGGTTAACAAGAAGCCGTAGAGCATGCTGAGAACCCAGGAGTACCAGCCCTTGTGCTCCACGTACAGCAGGCTGTAGATGGCGTAGCAGCCGAACAGAGGGTACAGCAGCCAGGAGAGGTACTTGAAGGCCATCTGGACGGGGGCGGGCAAACAGAGGAGCTACGTTACCACGGCTGAAGGATAATGGGTGGCTGGATTGATTTTGGAACATTTTGTGTCCTTAATCAAATAAAACAAAAAAATAATGATTTGAGTATTTCAGCTCAGTATCACAGGCTTACGCTGTTTCTAGTACGTTTGTGATTCACAGCTTTTCCAGAATGAAGGAAAATAAAACAAACTTAAGTAAGGAGCTTTTCTCTGTCTGTTCACTGATGGCGGTGCTGGCGGGACTTACGTCGTCGTAGACTTTGGTGGAGGACTTGACGTACGTGGACTTGTCGTTAAACACCAGTCGGGGGATCAGCCCGGCTATTTTATTCTCTCGGTCCAACTGAAGGAAGGCGGGAACAGAACAACAGCGTCACATGAAAGCAGCGGTGAAAACATGAATCAGAACCGACGGTAAAAAAGACCAAGGAATGTTCCAAAGAAAGGATCCGTTCCGTTCTCCTCGAGCAGGGCTCACCTTGACGTCCATGACCTTGGTGATCTTCCAGAAGTCGATGAGCAGGCCGATGAACACGCTGACCTGCACCACGAAGTTGGTCTCGTTGTCCAGGATGTAGAGCAGCACCACCCCTGACTGGAACACCCCGAAGATGATGGAGCGCACCGAGAGCCCCTCCAGGGACTGGCGGCTGTTCCAGAACTGGATGTCTGGGGAGAGGAGGAGAGAGCCAGGCGTTAGGGGGGAGAGGGGGAGAGAGCCGGGCGTTAGGGGGGAGAGGGGGAGAGAGCGGGCGTTAGAGAGGAGAGGGGGAGAGGGCCGGGCGTTAGAGAGGAGAGAGGAGAGGGCTGGGCGTTAGAGAGGAGAGGGGGAGAGGGCCGGGCGTTATAGAGGAGAGGGGGAGAGGGCCGGGCGTTAGAGAGGAGAGGGGGAGAGGGCCACGCGTTAGAGAGGAGAGGGGGAGAGGGCCGGGCGTTAGAGAGGAGAGGGGGAGAGGGCCGGGCGTTAGAGAGGAGAGAGGAGAGGGCCGGGCGTTAGAGAGGAGAGAGGAGAGGGCCGGGCGTTAGAGAGGAGAGAGGAGAGGGCCGGGCGTTAGAGAGGAGAGGGGGAGAGAGCCACGCATTAGAGAGGAGAGGGGGAGAGGGCCGGGCGTTAGAGAGGAGAGGGGGAGAGGGGAGAGGAGGAGAGAGCGGGCGTTAGAGAGGAGAGGGGGAGAGGGCCGGGCGTTAGAGAGGAGAGAGGAGAGGGCCGGGCGTTAGAGAGGAGAGAGGAGAGGGCCGGGCGTTAGAGAGGAGAGGGGGAGAGAGCCACGCATTAGAGAGGAGAGGGGGAGAGGGCCGGGCGTTAGAGAGGAGAGGGGGAGAGGGGAGAGGAGGAGAGAGCGGGCGTTAGAGAGGAGAGGGGGAGAGGGCCGGGCGTTAGAGAGGAGAGAGGAGAGGGCCGGGCGTTAGAGAGGAGAGAGGAGAGGGCCGGGCGTTAGAGAGGAGAGGGGGAGAGAGCCACGCATTAGAGAGGAGAGGGGGAGAGGGCCGGGCGTTAGAGAGGAGAGGGGGAGAGGGCCGGGCGTTAGAGAGGAGAGAGGAGAGGGCCGGGCGTTAGAGAGGAGAGGGGGAGAGGGCCGGGCGTTAGAGAGGAGAGGGGGAGAGGGCCGGGCGTTAGAGAGGAGAGGGGGAGAGGGCCGGGCGTTAGAGAGGAGAGGGGGAGAGGGCCGGGCGTTAGAGAGGAGGAGAGAGCCACGCGTTAGAGAGGAGGAGAGAGCCACGCGTTAGAGAGGAGAGAGCCACGCGTTAGAGAGGAGGAGAGAGCCACGTATTAGAGAGGAGGAGAGAGCCACGCGTTAGAGAGGAGGAGAGAGCCACGCGTTAGAGAGGAGGAGAGAGCCACGCGTTAGAGAGGAGGAGAGAGCCACGCGTTAGAGAGGAGAGGGGGAGAGGGCCGGGCGTTAGAGAGGAGAGGGGGAGAGAGCCACGCGTTAGAGAGGAGGAGAGAGCCACGCGTTAGAGAGGAGGAGAGAGCCACGCGTTAGAGAGGAGAGAGCCACGCGTTAGAGAGGAGGAGAGAGCCACGCGTTAGAGAGGAGGAGAGAGCCACGCGTTAGAGAGGAGGAGAGAGCCACGCGTTAGAGAGGAGGAGAGAGCCACGCGTTAGAGAGGAGGAGAGAGCCACGCGTTAGAGAGGAGGAGAGAGCCACGCGTTAGAGAGGAGGAGAGAGCCACGCGTTAGAGAGGAGGAGAGAGCCACGCGTTAGAGAGGAGGAGAGAGCCACGCGTTAGAGAGGAGGAGAGAGCCACGCGTTAGAGAGGAGGAGAGAGCCACGCGTTAGAGAGGAGGAGAGAGCCACGCGTTAGAGAGGAGGAGAGAGCCACGCGTTAGAGAGGAGGAGAGAGCCACGCGTTAGAGAGGAGGAGAGAGCCACGCGTTAGAGAGGAGGAGAGAGCCACGCGTTAGAGAGGAGGAGAGAGCCACGCGTTAGAGAGGAGGAGAGAGCCACGTGTTAGAGAGGAGAGGAGGAGGAGACACTCATACGGTCGAGACTCAGAGTCCTCCCCTACCGTTCTTGAAGGCCAGGAACTCGAAGATGCTGTGGACGATGGACACCACGATGGTCACTCCCAGAAGGTAGGGGTTGGTTTCCAGAAGGGCAACCTGCAGAAGAAGAGTTCCACATTTCAAACCTGTCATGTATAGTCACGTTATGCATTGTTACTCTGCTACCTGCCAGTGTAACTCGTAACATTGTTCTGGTGCTAGTCACACGTTCTTGCGTCACTTGTTACTAACAAGTTATCCTTAGATTATATAACAAACGCGTTGGGTTTCGTGCCGCGCTCACCTTGACCGAGTCCTGGTCCTCGTCCGACTGCTCGTAGGTGTCGTCGGGCAGGAAGTTCCAAGGCGAGCGTGCGTTCTGCGCGGCGTACAGCTGCCAGCGCCACAGCGACAGCTGGCAGAAGCTCATCCTCAGCGGCAGGTGGGGCAGCGTGTCGTTGATGGGGTAGTAGTCCTTCTGCAGGTTCCAGTAGTCGTTGAAGTACACGATGGGGTAGTAGTCCCCGCTGACCGCGTCAAACTTAACGTCTGGGAGCGGAACAGAGGAGAACAGAGGAGAACAGAGAGGAGAACAGCGAGGAGAACGGTCAAACTTAACGTCTGGGAGCGGAACGTCTGGGAGCGGAACAGAGAGGAGAACGGTCAAACCTAACATCAACCTCAACCTCGAGGAGGGGAAGAGAGTGAAACTGGGATGCATTGAAACGGTCACGTCTCTTGTTAATAAGTCCACAAATCAGACCAAAGATTAATGTTTAATGGCCGACGAGCTCACGAAGGGGGGCCGGATATTATTTTTGTCCAATGATGGGCATTCAAGGGGGGGGTGGATCTTCAAGCAGGTAATGGGTGAATACAAACTCGGCCATAACGCGTCAACTGAATCAAAGTGATGGTAACGGTACGGTATCCAAATAAACAGTGTATAGAATGTCCGCTACACCTGTAGTTTCCCCCCCGCGGGCAAATGAGTCTCTCCTCAGCAGAAGATCTCCGTAGTGAAACGGCGTGACTCCGCCCCCCCGGGCTTCTGGTTCGCTCCCCCCAGAGGTTCTGCTCTACCCCAGTATGACCCCTGGAGGGGGGGGCTCCTCATGAGTCGAGGGGCCCGTCCACACAGAGCCGGTTCTTTGGTGGAACCGCATCGGTCTCGTGCGTTTGGGCCGACTGTCCAGACGGATCCGACGGCTCCGGGGCCCGGGAACGCACTTTACTGAAACCAGGTCCCAGGGTGGATTCAAATAAAAACTGACCTTTTCGGTTTCGTGTGGACGCCTAAAACGCAAACGAGGACGTCATCGCGCCCCCCCCACCCCCACCAGCTGGGCGACGTCAGAGTTGCTTTGAATATTTTATTTGTATAGTTTTTGTAGCGTACAGCCCCGTGGTAAATTTAATTACTAACTGTACATTGAAAAGTATTTCTGCTCAATTTCAAAAGGTTTAATCTCCTCCCCGACTGAATGTTTGTCCCCAGCGTGCAGGCTGGCTGCCTCGCAGGCCTGATGTGCTCCCCTTTGTTCGGTGGAGAACCAGCGCCTTCAATACGTTCTACAGCGTTTCTACAGCTCGATGCGTCTCCGCAATGAGTCCGTCTTTACAGAGATCTTCCTGAAACGCATCAAAGGAAAACAGAGAGGAAGAGATGGTTTTGGCCCCTGTGTCCGGGGCCTCGCGGCGGGGGGGACCTACGCTGGTCCAGGGGGGGCGGCACCGAGCCCTTGACCCAGGCCGTGTGGTCGTCCACGATGTTGATGGTGAGGTTGGGGTGCCAGTGGGAGATGACCTCCACGGGGCCATGGCTCTCTGCCCGCTGCAGGGAGGAGGAGGGAGGAGGGGAGGAGAGAGGAGAGGAGAGGAGGGGAGGAGAGGAGAGGGGAGGGGAGAGAGGGGAGGAGAGAGGAGGAGGGGGGAGGAGGAGGGGAGAGGAGGGGAGGAGAGAAGAGGAGAGAGAAGAGGAGGGGAGAAGAGAGAAGAGGAGAGAGAGGAGGAGAGGAGGAGAGGAGGAGAGGAGAGGGGAGGGGAGAGAGGAGGGGAGGAGAGGAGGAGAGGAGAGAGGAGAGGAGAGGAGAGAGGAGAGGAGAGGAGAGGGGAGGGGAGGGGAGGGGAGAGGAGAGGGGAGGAGAGGGGAGGAGAGGGGAGGAGAGAGGAGGAGAGAGGAGAGGAGAGAGGAGGAGAGGAGAGGGGAGGAGAGGAGAGGGGAGGAGAGGAGAGGGGAGGAGAGGGGAGGAGGAGGGGAGGAGGAGGGGAGAGGAGAGGAGAGGAGAGGAGGGGAGGGGAGGGGAGAGAAGAGGAGAGAGAAGAGGAGGAGAGGGGAGAGGAGGGGAGGAGGAGAGAGAAGAGGAGGAGAGAGAAGAGGAGGAGAGGGGAGAGAAGAGGAGAGGAGGGGAGGAGAGGAGTCAGAGGAGAGGTGAGAGGGCAGGAGGAGAGGAGTCAGTGAAGGTGACGTCAGAAGAACAAGGAGCCGTTGGATCGGTGCCCGTACGTCCCGCCCTCTCAGGGGTGATTAGACATTACAGACATTTCCAAACAGTCTACG
This sequence comes from Gadus macrocephalus, assembly GCF_031168955.1. Lineage (NCBI taxonomy): Eukaryota > Metazoa > Chordata > Actinopteri > Gadiformes > Gadidae > Gadus > Gadus macrocephalus. The sequence continues at coordinate 1,180,296 of NC_082397.1, forward strand.
GCAGGGGTCTCAAACTCGCGGCCCGGGGGCCAATTTAGGCCCGCGTAATGATACGAGTTTGAGACCTCTACAGTGTTTAAGACCCTTTTCCTTCAGTGAGATCTAAACAATGCACATTAACGACATCAGACTGTTGTCGTTTTGTGCCAACTAATAATATTAGTAATCAATCCAAAGAGCCGACAGGATTCTTGTGGTTTCGGAGGACTCACCTTGATGACCTCGGGGTCTGCCTCCGTCTCGCCCGTCAGCAGATTCTTAGTCTTCATAAACTTTCTTCGTTTGAACTTATTCAGCACTGAGAAGAGAAGGGAAGGGATTAGAATGGTCCATGTCACGCTGGCTGGATCCACCCGTTGGTGTGTCCGTGTAAGGATGTGTGTGTGTGTGTGTGTGTGTAAGGGATTGTGCGTGCGTGTAAGGGTGTACGTGCATGCGTGTTAGAGCCTGTGTGTAAGGGTATGTGTGTGTTTAAGGATGCGTGTGTGCGCATGCAAGGGTGTGTGTGCGTTAGGGATGGGAAAAATAATCGATTCTACGATGCATCGCGATTCTCGCTAGAACGATTCTGTCTCGTTGCAGATAAATTAATAATCAGATTTTTTTTTTTTTACCTGCTGCAACATTCTGTTCGCCAGAGAGGGATGATTTTTGGAATTTTAAAATGATTGAATTTATCTTCAGTGTGTATTGACCAATCTGATTAGTCTTGACACGATTGCGATTCAGCCTACGCATAGCATGCGCGCAAACTCACAGCCAGACACAAGAACTCCTTCTAATTCAATAGCAGCTTTTTCTTTAATGACATAGAAAGGAAAGATTAGAAAGAAAATAAAACTGAAACCTATTTTTTCCATGCTTCCATATTGTGTTATAATGCAAGCTGCATTGATTATTGCATCGTTCATAGAAAGTCTTATTTGTGACAAAAGCTTTTTCTCTTATAAAATAAGTTAATTAATCTGTTGATTTCTTTAATGATCATCACAAAAGTAGGAAGTGATTAGCAAACTCTGAGTAGAAAACCCAGATGTATATAGATATTTTTGAAAATCACGCATGGAAATGTACATAAAAAAAATTGTTGCATCGAGATGCATCGATAATCGCTTCAGAATCTAATCGTTGACCTCATAATCGGAATCGAATCGTGAGGTGCCAAGAGATTCCCACCTCTCGTGTGCGTGCGTGTAAGGGTGTACGTGCGTGTGTGTAAGAGCGTGTGTGTAAGGGTATGTGTGTGTTTAAGGATGCGTGTGTGTGCATGTAAGGGAGTTCGTCTGCGCGTGCATGCGTGCGTTCCTTGCTGGGCGTTGACTCACTGCGCGTGGAGTGGACCGTGGCCAGTCTGCGGTACTGCCCCTTCCGTTTGGGGTCTGGGTGGAAGCCGCTCTTGGTGAAGTACACGTGCATGTACATGGAGCCGTTCTGCAGCAGCGTCTGCAAGCCACACCACCAGGAATGAGATAACACGCACATTAACCACTCTGCGGTCCAGTCCCCGTAATGGGCTCCGACCCCAGGGGACCGTTCATCACCCGCCGGCTCTTAATCGCCCCTAAACGAGTCGCGCCCACCTCGGGGATGTCCATCTCCCGGTAGTGCTCGTAGCAGCCGTCGCCGTTCTCGCCCGTGGACCAGTCCCCGTAGACCAGGTCCTGGTGGAACCAGAACAGCGCCTCCGTGTTGTTGAAGTCCACGAACACCTCGTCGGGAGAGATGTACACGTAGAAGTCCTGAGCACGCGGAGGGAGAGAGAGGACGAGGGATGAGGAGGGAGAGGGCGCAGCGACCAGAGAGGACGCGGTGGTGCACCCCTCAGCCTGGCGGTGTGTGAGGTCAGGGGCCTCCTACCATCAGGGTGTCTTTGGGGAAGAGGTTGCGGCTGGGGAGCCGGGGGGCCCCTGCCGGGGTGCTGGGGTCGGGCGTGGCCGGGCCCCGACGGAACCAGCTGCTGATGGCCCAGATTATGAATATCCTGGAGAAGGAGCCCCAAGGTTAGGATTAGAATAGACACAGTAACACGCTTAATCTCTACACCTGGCTGTTCTTCGGTCGAGGCCACAGAGTAGGCGATGCTGAGTTAGAGTACAGCTTGTTTAGACGAGGGAGACATTCACAGGCCGCGGTTGGAACCGATGTTTAGTGGCTCGTAAGTTACTCATGACTGGTGTGGAGTCGGATTTAGTAAATCAACCGTGATGGGGGGGGCTCTGATGGGCGGACCTTTTCTATGGCCTCGCTTGGGATTCAGAAATGAAGGCCATTGTTCTATTCCAGCCCTCAGGTGATAAGTGCGGTAAAATCCCATTTTGTTGCTGCCAACCCAACAATGGAGGCATGTTTTAATGTTGACCTTGTTGTAATGAAACGGAAGAGTCTGGCTGCTCGCTGGAACAGATAAACATCAAGACATTATTGGTTTTGTAGACCTGCTACAAGGACACTCAATATGAAGCCTGTGATGTACACAGTGGTCCACACACACACACACGCGCACGCGAGTGACCGCCTCATCAGATAAACACCTTGTTGAACTGCATTCTATGGATCACGGGACGGTGGTGTCACACAGTAATGACTTCTGTGCTTGTGTGATGCATGATAATAAATGGGAAGCTTCCATCAGCGTATGACACAGTGCACACAGCTGCCTGCTGTTCTGGTCCCATTGGTTTCTGACATATTTGTTTATTTAAGGTGTATGCAAAGCTCTTTGAAACATGAAATAACTGCTGCAAAAATATTGAACAGTCAGAAGTACAATCTGATTGATGGTATTCCTTACGAAATATCACTATCAAAAGGGTATGTTCAATCCAAGCTAATCGTAGATCATATTTACTTTAATGGTTTGAAACCAGCAACAGCACCCATGAGGTGATCGTGTCAATGGTTTGTTGTCTGTTCATCAATCCCTACATGCAATACATTAAGGCCCATCTTTAGTCTGTGTTGCAACATTGACTCTTAATTTAAGACTCGTCTCCACGCCAACTAGCAACTCTCTCTCCTGGCACCAATTAATGAGTCCTCAAGCCGCATTAGCCGACCCGTGGTACAGACGAGGATCTGTACACCGCACTGCTCCCCAGAGCCGCCTCCAGGCAGAGCCAGAGGGGCGGTGAGGGGGACGACCCTTAGAGGGGTCAGGGGGACGACCCTTAGAGAGGTTAAGGGGACGACCCTTAGAGAGGTTAAGGGCACGACCCTTAGGGAGGTCAGGGGGACGACCCTTAGAGAGGTCAGGGGGACGACCCTTAGAGAGGTCAGGGGGACGACCCTTAGAGAGGTCAGGGGGACGACCCTTAGAGAGGTCAGGGGGACGACCCTTAGAGAGGTCAGGGGGACGACCCTTAGAGAGGTTAAGGGCACGACCCTTAGAGAGGTTAAGGGCACGACCCTTAGAGAGGTCCGGGGGACGACCCTTAGAGAGGTTAAGGGCACGATCCTTAGAGAGGTCAGGGGGGCGATCCTTAGAGAGGTCAGGGGGGCGACCCTTAGAGAGGTCAGGGGGACGACCCTAAGAGAGGTCAGGGGACGACCCTAAGAGAGGTTAAGGACACGACCCTTAGGGAGGTCAGGGGGACGACCCTTAGGGAGGTCAGGGGGACGACCCTTAGAGAGGTCAGGGGGACGACCCTTAGAGAGGTCAGGGGGACGACCCTTAGAGAGGTCAGGGGCCCTCTCCAAGGGCCAACCCTTGGAGAGGTTAAGGGCACAACCTTTGAAGGGGTTAAGGGCACGACCCTAAGAAGGGTTCTAGAACGCACTCCCTTTAGCGAGGTTAAGGGCAAGACCCTAAGAGAGGTTAAGGGGACGACCCTAAGAGGGGTTCTAGAACGCACTCCCCTTAAGAGAGGTTAAGGGGCATTAACCTTAGTGGGGTTCTAGAATGCACTCTCCTTAGAGAGGTTAAGGAGACGACCCTCAGAGGGGTTCTAGAATGCACTCCCCTTAGAGAGGTTAAGGGGCATTAACCTTAGTGGGGTTCTAGAATGCACTCTCCTTAGAGAGGTTAAGGGGATGACCCTTAGAGGGGTTCTAGAACAAACTGCCCTTAGAGAGGTTAAGGGGATTACCCTTAGAGAGGTTCTAGACCGAGTGTACGGACCAAAACGGTCGCTGAGTTTAATATTCCGGAGTGGCTTACAAGTAGATTTTGCAAACAAAGATTTCAAAGCAAATGATCTAAACTATAAAAAACTCAAATGACTGGCCGCTTTTATCAACTCTGAGTTGAAGTTTTCTCCACTCTAGGCGTTCAGGGTATAGAGGCGCATAGAGCTGTACAACGAGAAGCTCCACTCTCACTAAAGACGGCCCAGCTGCTAGTCAGAAATCACAGCCAGATAAGGAGTAAAGACACCAGTACCGGGCAGACCAGTCTGACGGGGGTAATGAGATGGCTGCCCTCTCTGTGACCTGCATTGAAGCTGTAGGCTTCAGCATCCGTCAACCTCCAGACTGAAGACTTATCGGAAGAACTTCCTGCAGGATTGTTCCTTTCAATGTGGAGGCAGGAGTTCAAAGCCACATTCATAATAATGGGAAAGACCCGTTGAATTAAACCTTAAACAAACAGGGTCAACCCTAACCCTGTGCTCCTCAAACTGGTTCCAAAATGAGTGCAAACAAGCTCAGTTTTGAAAAAGAATCGTGTCTGAATGATGGGTTCACTGCCTCAAGCAGCAACGCGAATGCCTCCAATACCGGGTTAACAGGGTTGGTGTTGATGGGTTTGATTTTCCAGCGTTCTTAATCATGTTTCGTTACCGGGGGGGGGGGGGGGGGCATTGGTAGAGAAGGACAAAGACGTGGCCGTCCTGAAGATATGTGCGTGGGAGCACGTACCTGAAGAGGACTCCTTTGATGACCTGCCAGGCGTTGGGCGGGGGCGCCGCCGCCGGGGCGTCTCCGGCGGCGTCGGCGGTCTGGACGGCCTGGTCTCCGTCCGCCACGGCGGCGACCGTCCCGTTGCTGCCCACCTGGAGAGAGACAAGGGGGAGAGGGTCCGGTGAGGGAGAAAAGGGGGGCGGGGGGTGAGGACAGGGCGGGGGAGAGCGTCGGGCCACCGACTTGATGACAGTGGCTGACTGAATGCTAATTAAATATTGATTAGCATTCATGACTGAATGCTAATCAAAACAAACAATCAGGTGTGTGCCATCTGGGGGTGGCCAAGCCCATGTCAGAGGAGGAATGGCAGGCCGGGACCCCGCTGACGCCCCCCCCCCCCACTGGATGGGTCAATGACTTTGTTATGGAGTCGCGTGGAGGACTCATGAGGGGAAATACTCTTCACACCCCAAATCATTCAACTCAAGGAGTTCATTTTCCATATCTTAAAGAATCTGCGAAACAGTGAGTCATTCGCAATTTCTAAGCCCACTGTTGACCCCATCCATGGTGGCTGTCGTTAACCCAATCAGCTTTGTGACAAAGCCCCCCTCCACCGCGAGACCACATTCTAGTGAGACAACAGACAGCCACACGGCAGATCATGAGACCACGCTGTCTACTCATCCTCTGCCCACAGAGCCCGGGCCTGGGATGTCGCCGGTTATTAAAAGGACTGATGCGAACAGACATGTGCCCCAACGCCAGCTCTGAAGGAGCCAGTCGCTAAACGTTTGAGAAATTATGTGTTGGAAAAATGTAATCTCCCCCATCTTGACACGACGGCCTGCCATGAAAAGTCATGGATCATCTTTTTAAATAGTTTTCACCTGAAGTTCCAAAGCTATTACACGTTTCAATTTCGACAGTACAGCTGATCTGAAGAGAATAGTGCCGCCACACTTGAATAGAGCATTTGGTCGATGTTAACAAGGTAGAGAACACTGTTAAAGTTTACCTCCACAGCCTGCTGTGGAGATGAATGAGAATCAGGAGCAAACATGAAAAGGTGACACAAAAAAACGGTGTCATTAGACAGGTTTTGGTAGTAAAATTAGATAAGGCTGACTGCCAATTCCTCTTGGAACCAGTGTCACACAGGACGTTAACGGTTGATGCCTTGGTGTCGAACCCATGGCCACCAGAAAGCAATCATTGACACGGTTCATATTCATTCAGCCAGGATTAACAATTAACCACCATGCCGACTGAATTAGCCCAGATAGCTGCATCCTTCGAAGAGGAGCCTGCTCTTCAATGGCGTGTTGGAAGAACGTGATAAATTAAACTGCGTTTACTTCTCCATTTCATTCAGAATATCCTTGTTACGGTAGAGACACCGTTTACTGAGACAAAAACATCCGTGTATGTTTCTGGAGAAACCGGTCTATTAAAAACCCCAGTACAATTACCAAGTACTTTATGAACCAGCACGATTATTAAGAACGAAATTAAGTGACCCTGTACGATTACTAGGGACTCAATTACCTGACCCAGTACCAATAACTAAATGACCCGGTTCAGACCACTGACGGAGGACCAGATGAACAGGTCCAGTCCCATGATAACCGGTCCAGTACCTTGATAACCGGTACAATACCATGATGAACCGGTCCAGTCCCATAACGGAGGGCAAGGTGACCCGGTCCACTCCGATGATGAATCAGTCCAGTCCAGTCCCATGACGGAGGACCAGATGAACGGAACCGGCCAATGTTAAGAAGGAACACCGCGTCCATGGAGGGCAGGTCCACGGTGCCCCACATCACCCTGAGCTACATACCCGGGTCACACAGACCCTAGAAGAGCCACCTGACTCAGGCCAGGAGAGCAGTATCACGGGTTCGAGCCCCGGGTTCAGAGCCGTGATGACGGGGTGTTAGGCCGTGTGACTGACAGCTACACTGCGGTCGTCGGCTCGCTACGACGGCCAAGTACACGACGTGGTTGGACGGGACCAGTCGCGGTGACACCGCCGTGTCTTAAGGCAGTGGGTTTGAACGAGACGAGATGTGGATTTCAGGTGCTGCGGGTTCGAGTCCCGGCGGTCGGCTAACGTCAGAGGGGGTCGTTTCAGACCCGGCATGACTACGTCACTAATGGTGGTGGGATGACCTGTAGAAATCGTTTTTTTCTCCGCGGTTGCGCCTACGACTCGGTCGAAATTTGTACTGCGGCATATTTTAAAGAAATGTAGAAATGTGTGCGGTCCGTGTCATTCATTTTTACCTCGCCGTTGCCCACAGCCTCCGGACTCGCTGCGCTCTCCTGCGTCGCCATCTTCCTTGTCTCTGTCGCGCACACGGCAGGTTGTGAAATCACACTGCTCCTATCGCGAGATCTCGCGTCACGGCAGGTTGTGAAATAACACTGCTCCGTGAGATGTAACTATCGCGAGATGTAACTTCACGGCGTCACAATGACGGGATTTTTTTGGTGACTATTTCAGGTCACATTTATAAAACATGCCTTGAGGTTTTACATTAAAAAATAACTTCATCAACCCTTCAATTATAACTTACTTTAATTATGTTATAATTATCAGAACGTCCATACACATACAAATGTGCTTTTAACTCAATATATAATGAAGCGCGGAAATTATGTTTAGTTTAACGGGTTATAAGTATTCATTTAAAGGTTGGGTATGGGATTTGCGAAACGCCAGCAGATTTTGAAAATACACAACTCAAATGGTCCTACCCCCTCTCCTTCAACGCTGACTCTGAGGGTGAATCTCATTCCTTTGCTCCAAAGAAAATCTCAGCCCGAGCCCTCGCTGTTGCGCGTGCACGCACCGTGGAGCAATGTCCCAATACCTCTTTAATGTAGCTTTAAGGGGTAAGGGGGAGGGCTAACATCCCCTCAAAATTGAGATTTTCGATGGGCACCCTCAAAGCGCTTCAGTTCTGACTTGCTCCCACAATACCTTGCGAGAAAACGGAAAATCAAGAAATATCCTAGACAAGATGGAGGACGAAAAGATGCGACAGGATTGGAAAAACACAAATGTAAGTATTTTCTCTGTAATTAACTAGTAATTATTTTATTAATTATACTCTGCAGCCCGGCCGCAGGCTTCGAAGCCCGGCCGCGGTCTCTCGGAAGTCCTCGGCCGACTTTCGCAGGCCGCCCGACCCTGGTTCTCGGCCGGGCTGCAGACCGGGCTGCAGACCGGGATGCATACGACCGGGCTGGATACGACCGGGCTGGATATCATGTCGTATGATATCCAGATCTTCCATGTTCTAGTGACTCCAGGTTAAAAATAAACTTTACTATACTAATATATTATATTATATTAGATTAGATTAGGCTTTATTGATCCTTTTGGGATGACTCCCTCATGGAAATTGATTGTCCAGTAGCTTACAGAAAGAAACACAACACAATATTAAATTATATACAATATAAGATAAACAATACACTCTAAGATAACAATAAAAAGTAAAATAAAAAGTAAACAGTAAACAATAATTATAATATAAGATAAGATAAACAATAAACTCTTAACTAACTATAAAAAGTAAACAAAAAACAGTAAACAGTAAACAATAAACTCTTAGCTAATATAGAAAGTAATATTAGTAACATTATTAGTTATTAATTATTAATATTCTATAAGTAATATTATATATACTAATATATATATTATATTAGTAATATTCTATAAGTATTATTATACTAATATATTATATTAGTAATATTACATGGTTAATCAATGTATTTTTTGGCAGTACTATATTGTGTACATAGCTATTACATATTGTACGTAACATATGGCCATATCACCCAGTTCTGGCATATAATTCCTAATTCCTTCTTATTCGTTTTCTTTCAGGACTTCGTTGAGTCCACTGCCACCAGCCCCCCCACCTCTCCCTCATGCTCCTCCACCCCAGGCACCTCTTCCACCACCCCAGACACCCCTTCCAAGAGGAGAGTGCCAGGGAGCAGGCGAGGCATGAGGAGAGCGAGGCAAAGTTGGCGGAATGGTGGAGAAGATGTGATTCTCCACCATTCTCTCAAAAGATGAGAGAGGGTGTGTGTGTGTGTATTTTTAGGTGTGCGTTTGTGTGTATTTTTAGATGTGTGGTTCAGTGTTTCTTATTTAAATAAAGTGTTTCTTCTAAAGTGTTCTTGTTCTTAACCGATTATTATCTAAGGGTGCATTCACACTAGGCCTTCTGGCCGTGGCCGTGGCTGTTTTAGCACCTAACCGTGCTCAAATCTGCCAGTGTGAGTGTGGCCAGTCTCGCCAGGCCGGGCCAATTACAAAATATAAATACCATTTCAGGTTAAACATCTTTACAATGGGTCTTGCTCGTTGCCCAAGACAATGGCAGCCAGTCTGTCTCTTGTAACATTACCAGGGGTCTGGTTATCTGCTAGGGGGCACGGGGAGGCCATGATGACGTCACAGGGTAGGGTTGTCCCATTTGGTAGGGGATCGGTTAGGGTAGCAATGAGGGGTAGCAATGAGCATGAGCAATGAGGGTTAGGGTTGAGACAGTGAGCAAAGAAACGGGATTGGGCCTGACTCCACCCATTCCAAGTACCTGGACGCGCAATCATGCACGAGCGCGAACAGAGATGCGCGAGAGCGAGCCTGGCTAGCGTAGGTTTTCGTTTAACAACATGGCACTACATTCAGCTGTAAGTTGCACCCAGTACCGCGGGAAGTAGGGGTGCTGGGGGTGCTGCAACACCCCCTGTCCGAGGCCCTGTCTTATCACAGAAAACGATCATTTCTAAAAACTCCGGCCAAAGTGGAGATTTCTGAAAACGCCGGTTATGTGTTGTCGTGTCAACGGGGAGAAACGGGATTTTAGGTTCTGAAGCGTCACATTATGCACCAGGAAATGCTTAACGTCATGTGAGCGCCCGCTGTACCGTATTGGTCCGAATATAAACACAAACCCCAGACGTAAGACGACCTATATTTGGAAAAAAGATTTGAAGACCAGATCTTGTTTTTAAGAATAAATAAATTGTATTCATTGAAATAATATACGAAAATAAAAAGGCATAGAATAAAACACTGCATTGCCACTGATGTGTACACCAAAGACTATTCCTGACACTCCTCTGCCCCGCTGTGTTCGCTCTGGCTGTGGTCGCTCCGAACTGTTTCGGCCCGTGGCAAAGCGAGTCATCCTCGCTGCTGTCCAAGGCATTTTGAGACGCAGCATTTATTTAATGCTCATATGACCTAGTGCTGAAAAAAGGTTATTTTACATTAAACGGTCACATAAATCATTACTATTTTTAGAAAATGTATGTTTGTTTCATATAATTGTATTGGAAGTCCTGGTTTTCACTAGGGTTGCCGCGGTGTGGACATTTTACACCGAGTAATACACTCGACTCGTCTCAACACCGGTATTACCGAGTATAAACGGTATAAACTTTGAAACTAGGTCAACCGCCACACAAGCATCGGTTTTTAGACCCTTCTCGTCCTTCAGTTGCCGCCAACGTTCGAAAGCAGCGCCTAGGATTATTCTTGATTTCAGTTTTTCTCTTTCAGCGTTTTTATTATCAATTACTCTCTGAAAAAGAGTTTTCCTTCTCTTTGCTGGTGGTGGTGGTGGGGATGGTGGCGTCTTGTCTGCCATGGAAATTGTCCAAATGTGGATTAACTAGTTCCAGTAGCTACCGCAGGATAACAACAAACAGGAGCTTGCTCTGGGTCACGAGTACTGCGCGCGAGGGGGAGTGCAGTCCGACCGTTTGATTGACGTACTTACTGTCCAATGCAACTCGGTGGCAATGCAAATGATTGGCTGGAGTTTTTCGAGCCCTGCCCGTTCCACAGATGATTGACAAGTTTAATTTTCATGTCAGTACTTCTAACTCAGTGGCTGTAAGCGGGTTATGATAAGGATTTCAAGTAATTTTGCAAAAATGGCCAAAAAAGCGAATTCCATACCCAACCTTTAATGCGAAATGGTTCACTTTACAGGCAGGTTAACTTTACAATTCCCAAACCCTATGGGTGGATCAATTATTGATGAAGGTTAAAAGGAAAATAAAAATAAAAATTAACATATATAAACATGCTTATATTTGGGAGCATAAAATAAACTAATACAGGCTTGAGGATTTCTCACAAGGACTTTTATTCAAATGGTGTTATTCACATCCATCACTTTCGGGCTCCGGCTGTGACAATGTAAACCTTTGTATTCAACAGTTGTTCGTGCCCTGGTTTGGTGGCTCCTCATCAAACACATCTACAGTATGGTCAAGTCAGTCTTCATGATCTTTTCTTTTTTTTTTATTATAAAAACCATGAACACGCTATATACAAAAATCATATGCAACCATCTTTAGAGTCTGCCAATTATTTATAACAGGAACTAAAGATGATTGAAAAAGGAATCAATCAAATGAAACATGAAATGTGTATCGCAATTCAAACATTCTTAGACTCGTCACTCCTGGAGTGGAGAAAGTGCATTGAACTAAAGACGCCCCTTAAAGCGCCGTCTGCTAGTGTCACTCATGCAGCTAATAAACGCCTGCCAACTGTCAAAATGTGACTTCACCAAATCACCTAGAGTGGACTGCAACCTCGTTACTACGATAAAGATGAAGGCTTCGTTACCGGGAGACGCCGGTGTACCGGGAGACGCCGGTGTACCGGGGCTCCGGGCACTAGCACGCCAACGTTTTGATTCGTGGGGGTGAGTAGGAGATAAAGACGCATGGTACGGTCTGATATTAGTGGGCCCCTCTGGGCTGAACAGGCAACAGTAGAACATCAACATGGGGCTTTAAGGCAGAACAACCCGGGGGGGGGGGGGGGGGGGGGGGGACACGGCGGCTTAGATCTCATCCAGCCCGAAGTCCTCCTCGGGGAAGTCCCCCACCGTGATGTTGGTGGGCTTCACGAACGCACCGTACTTGTTCTCGCACTCAAAGTAGCGCTTCCCTCCGACACTGCAGAGGGAGACAGAGAGCGGTGGTTAGACCGCGACACCACGGACATCAACACGGTTCATCGTCAACGGGCAGAGCGCCCCCCTACAGCGTCCGTACCTTCCGTCGTGTTTTCCGAGGGGTTCGTCGTACTTCACCCCCACCCAGTGGCCGGGCTTGAAGTCTGCGGTACCTGCAGACACCGGGGGAACGGCGTTCAGAGAAAGGCAAGACATGGAACTTAATGGACGCACTTACTGGATGTTGTACGTCCTGGCACTTAATGTACACACTTATTGTATGGTGTACATTAAGTGCCTCACTAACCCCGTTAGTGAGGTCCCCCCTTCACTTTAGGCGTCTTTGAGTGTTATTAATTATTATTATTCTTCATGTTTAACCTCTGTTTTCCTTTTATTCCTAGTCTGTTTTACATAGTTTTGAATGATGACTATATGCTCTGTAAGGTGACCTTGGGTGTCTTGAAAGGCGCCTCTAAATTAAATGTATTATTATTATTTATTATTACGTCCTGCCTTAACCTGTATGGTTAAGCTCCTTTCACTTAACAATAGTACCTAGCATCGTGTAGCGTCTTATCCTAGCTGTCTCTGTTGTCTACGGGGAATGGGTTAACCTAGTGATAGTTAGTGCTTGCCACTTGGTTCTATGAACTGGTTCTCACTGTACCGACAGAGATATATTGTCAGTTCTCTTTCTTCTGACAAATGTACTTATTGTAAGACGCTTTGGATAAAAGCGTCTGCTAACGGCCCTGAATGTAAATGTAAATGCAGAAGGTCTTCCACCCCACATCCCCCAATCCTCCGTAACCTCCGAGCCCAGAGCTGTGTGACGACCGACCACTTACCGACATACATGACAGCCCCTATCTTGGTGGGCTGCCCGGGGACCTGCACCTGGCAACGGCTCCCCACGGGGATGGCGCTCGCCGCCGCCTCCTCCTTGGCATCGCGGGCGGCCTGCTCGCTCTCCTTGGCGGCCATCTCCTCCTCGTTGAAGCGACCCACCCGCTGCTTCTTCATGAAGGACCTCACCGAGTCTGAGGGACGGAGCGTTGGTTGGAACACATGTACGTATTCTCCTGACATTATGTAGTACATACGTATTCACATGTACGTATTCTCCTGACATTATGTAGTACATACGTATTCACATGTACGTATTCTCCTGACATTATGTATTACATACGTATTCACATGTACGCATTCTCCTGACATTATGTAGTACATACGAATTCACATGTACGTATTCTCCTGACATTATGTAGTACATACGTATTCACATGTACGTATTCCCCTGACATTATTTAGTACATGTACGTATTCTCCTGACATTATTTAGTACATGTACGTATTCTCTTGACATTATCTAGTACATCGTGCCTAGAGCGTGACTTAAAAACACATTTTGGGATTTGTTGGAATTCCTCTTCTTTCAAAATAATTGTATTTATTTATTTCTTTAACCAGATTAAATTGAGCAGCCTCAATTATCCTAAATTACTGTGTAAATACCGGTTGACACGTGTATATTTTAAATATCTAACTAGAGTTTGTATGCGTTATAATAAAAAAACACATTTATGGTGGCGTCATGAGGGTCAATTACTACACGTTGGTACATACATTCAACATACACACACAATGTACCTGATTTCTTTGCATAAGCATCGTCTGAGATGGTGAACTTCTCCACCTTGGACAGGTCACTGAACTCCCCTTCCTTCGCCCCACTGCGGTCCACCACCTTGGAGATCACAGCGATACACGTTTACACCGGCAGCTCGATGGGAAATACACCGTAACCATGATGAGGTCAAAACCAGTCCACGTATTAAAGCCAGGATACTATAGATCAAAGCTATTTTGATTTTCTCATCCCAGCTGCTTTATGGTTCCTGGCTTAACCCAGTATAATGCCAGGTATGATGATGTGGTTGAACTTCCATTGAGGTGGGGACAAATCCTGTGGGCAGCCTTATAAAAAAAGTGAATCAGGCTTTAAGTATGGTTGGATCTCGACTTGACCGGGGAGATCTTTACATCCAGTGGAGGCAAAGCAGTTTCCCTATTCAGACCAGATATTGGGCAGCATCGCCTCCACCCCATCCTAACCTCTAGTCTGCACGGGTCCCTGCATCACCAACGTCTACCTACGTGTATGCGGCAGTCGTCGTCCACGGGGTAGGAGCCCAGCAGCGCGTCGTTGTCGTCCATCTTCACCAGGAACTGGTCGCTGGTGCTGTACAGCTCCAGGTCCATGCAGGACACGGGCGTACCCACCACCATCTCCAGTTTACCCTGAACGCACGGGCAGAGCGGTGAAGGGGATTAGACCAGCTCACAGTGCGACAGGAGACGTGTGACCACATATCTTTCACTTTGTTGTTACTTATGGTTTTGTCTGTCTCGTTATCATGCCGTCTATTTATTGTTGAATGTTTGTTGTTCATTGTAGGGCACGTACCTTAGTTACCAAAACGTATTCCTTGTATGTGGATAAACTACTTGGCAATATACTCCTTTCTGATTCTGATACATCCCCACCCAGACCCCCTGGTGAACGTGTACCGCACCTTGAAGTCGGCGATGCAGAGGCCTCTGCTGTACTTCTTGTTCACTTCGAAGGAGCTCAGGGTGCTGGTCAACCGCACCGCCACGATGGGGTTGGTGACGACTGTCAGTCCCCCGTCCATGACTGCGCAGGAACGACTGAATGGGGACACACACACAGGGGGTTAGCAACAACAGCTAGTTAGCATGATGTTACCAGAGTAACGTAGATACACTGGGTTAGCGACACTAGCTAGTTAGCATGCTGTAACCAGAGTAACGTTATATACAGGAGGTTAGCAACACCAGCTAGTTAGCATGCCTACAATAGTTACTTACAGATATCTCCTTGGGTGTTGGTATAGAAACGAGGAGGAATACAACAAGCAACCGGGCGTATTACTCAAGCGCTGTGATGTCGCAAAAGGTCTGGAAGGTTCCTCCCTCTCATCACGTGACTAGGCGAGAATGGGAACAAGTCACACAAACGACCAATGAAAACGCGTCATTACAAAGACACCACCCGGCCACACCCACTTTGAGCTTGACAGACAGGACCGTTAACAAATAGGGATGCGGGCCAACAGCACGCATCGGCTAGCAACGATATGAGGAACGACCGCTTGATGTCGCTGCAGGCTGAGTTGCCAATGTTATTTTTTAGGAGTAAATATATTCTTAAAGATATATATATATATATATATATAATGTAAAAAAAAATTATATATCATAAAAATATATATTGATGTAGCTTGCACCTACTTAACATCCAACCTACATGCATGCTACGCAGATTACCTACGAGTCCATTATTGAACCACCATCAAAAATTGCCCATAAAAATAAGTCTAATAATTGCATGTGAGTAAATATGAATGGGGGGTTCTTAAGAGTGTTAGTGCACTCTCTATATCCTCTGAAATTATAGTCCATAAGAATAGGAATGTTTTATACAATCGGTCTTTGGCGGTTTCTCAGGCAATTTCCAATAAATGACCAAAATATATACGTTTGGCCTTCTTGTCACAATGTACCCGTTTTCTCCTTTCCCTTTTCTGAGCTTGTAAAGGTTGGAAAGCACTTTTACTCAAGTACTACACCACATTACTTACCTTTTGCTTCTTATTTACTGACTTACCTTTTACTTCTTATTTAGTTATGTACCTTTTACTTCACTGTATGTATCCATTCCCAAACGATATCTATATCTATCTGGATAGATAGTATATTAGGGTGGGTGTATCTAAATAAATGATCGCTTCCAGCTCCAGATCAACACGGTGACGGGTTGTGGGCGGGGCCAACCCTCCCAACATCCATCATCTACTGCGACGTGAGGATGAAGAGAGGGAGGAGGAGGAGGAACTAGAAAAAGTTACAGCGAAAAATGGCTTCCTTGTCTTCGGAGTCTGCAAAACAATCCGAGGATAGCCCAGAGGAGCCCGCTGGAGTGGAGACCAACTCGGAGCAAAAAGAGGACAGCGATCCGGACGAAGTTTCCGAACGATTACTCCAAACTTTCCAGAAGTCGGCGCTGAGCTTCTCCCCGGACCAGGTGGCGTGTCTGTGCGAAGCGCTGCTGCAGGCGGGCAACGCGGAGCGCCTGCACAGGTTCCTCTGCACCATACCCCCGTCCGCCGAGCTGCTACGTGGCAACGAGACCCTGTTGAAGGCCCGGGCGCTGGTCGCTTTCCACCGGGAGGACTTCAAGGAGCTGTACGCGATCCTCGACAGCTACGACTTCCACCCGGGGAACCATGGGTTCCTGCAGGACCTCTACCTCCGGGCGCGCTACAAGGAGGCGGAGAGGTCGCGGGGTCGCAGCCTCGGAGCTGTGGACAAGTACCGTCTGAGGAAGAAGTTCCCCCTCCCCAAGACCATCTGGGACGGGGAGGAGACCGTCTACTGCTTCAAGGAGAAGTCCCGCAATGCGCTGAAGGAGTGCTACAAGAGCAACAGGTACCCGACCCCGGACGAAAAGAAGAACCTGGCCAAAGTCACCGGGCTGTCGCTCACACAAGTCAGCAACTGGTTCAAGAACCGGCGGCAGCGGGACCGGACCCCCTCCGGGACCCCTTCCGGGACCCACAGCAAGAGGTAAGCCCGTCTAAGAGGTTGAGGTACACCGCGATTCACGAACGCAACCATGGTTTACTAAATGTCCGCATTCAGCCCCAAACAACATTGCATTGTATATTAACGCCTCCAGCACCGTAGTTGTAGTGTTGCTAATGTTTGGGAGCGATACCGAGTCCTACTAGAGACTAGAAGACTCAGTTTCTTGACCGAGAAGAAATCGGCAATAAAACAAGTCAAACCCTGATGTCCACACGGCGGACCCTGCTCTGACAGGCCACCGGTCCCCAGACAGACAGCAGACTGATGCGGGCCCCCAGAGCATGTTGCTTTGTTATGAAATGTGAGATCCAGGCACCCCGCGGAGTCTCAAGTTTCCTGAAACCCAGCACCGGTCCACTGAGCCTGCTCCCTCCCCGGGGACAGGGCAGACATACATGAGGCTATCTCCAGTATCTAGTTCTTTGTAGAAGATAATTGCACAAAAAATAACATTTACTGCCGTGCATAATAATGCGCTGAGAGATACAACAGACCTGATTTAGCCTCTAAACCGCAGCGCTACTATCAGTTTCTGTGGGCTGCTTTGGTCATGCAGGGAAATCGTTGCACACATTGACAGTAAGCCGTCAACACATGAGCACTGCGTGATTAGTTATGTCGACTATGGGGTAAAACGGGTTTATTTTTTGCATAAATTAATGCTTGGTTTCATAGGGTTATTAAGTATTTATAAAATCAAATGGGATATTATTGCTTTTTAATGAGGCTGTAAGATAGCCATCTAAGAAGTATCTGCCAAATTATCTATACAATGCGAGACAAATAAAATACATGTAAATCATGTACATATACACACTGTAATATAAATGTGACTAGTGACATGCCATACTTTGGAGGGTACTGTCATGTTTTTAGATTGACCTTCAAACACACACTTCACACACACCTTCCCCGTACAAACACACACTACACACACCTTCCCACACAAACACACACCTTCCCGCACAAACACACACTACACACACCTTCCCCGTACAAACACACACTACACACACCTTCCCGCACAAACACACACTACACACACCTTCCCCGTACAAACACACACTACACACACCTTCCCGCACAAACACACACCTTCCCGCACAAACACACACTACACACACCTTCCCCGTACAAACACACACTACACACACCTTCCCACACAAACACACACTACACACACCTTCCCACACAAACACACACTACACACACCTTTCGGCACAAACACAAACACACACTTTCACCTCACTCACACACACTACACACACCTTCCCGTGACAAACACACACTAAACACTCACAAACAAACACACACTTCCCCCTCCCCCCTCCCCCACCCACCCTGTCCTCTCGTGTTCCAGCGACTCCGACGGGAACCAGAGCTCCGAGGACGAGGTCCACATGGACGACGAGCCGCCCCGGGACCCGGTGGGGGCCAGCCCCCCCATCCTCTCCTTCTCGGCGGTCCCGGGCTCCGGGGGGGGCCAGCTCATCCTCAACGGGACCAACGGCTTCCTCAGCGCCGCCCAGCCGCTGCTGCTCAACGGGGCGGGGCTCATCCTGAACGGGCTGACCCTGGGGGAGTGCGGCACGGTGACCCTGAGCCCGGTGGGGGGGCACCCCCCCCTCCTCCTCAACGGGGCCCAGGTCGTCGCCAAGCCCGGCCCCGCCCTGCAGGGCCCCTCTCTGCCGGGGCCCGACGGGGCGGGGGCCAGACTCAACGGGCTGACCCAGCTGGTGCTGAGCGCCGAGGCCGCCCCCCCCGGGGGCCCCGCCGCTCAGCACGGGCCGGAGGCCAAGGGCCCCGGGGGGGGGCCCCTGGACTTCATCACCGCCCCCCCGGGGATGGGGTCAGAGGGCGCCGGGCGGACCCTCTCCTCCTCCTCCTCCTCCTCGTCCTTATCTCCGTCCCCGTCGGCCGTGGCCCCCCCCCCGGGGGCCCTCCCCTCGCTGGTGTTCGCACAGAGCGCCCCCCCCCTCCCGTCCTCCATGGCCCCCCCGGGCGTGCTGCTCTCCGGCGCGGTGCTGTCCATCCCCGGCCAGCAGGGGGAGTACGTGGTGCTGAGCAGCTCGGGCCCCCAGCTGGCCCCGCCCCCCTCCTCCTCCTCCGGGGGGCCCCCCCAGGTCTACTCCCTCCCCCAGGTGGCCCCCTCCTCCTCCGGGGGGCCCCCCCAGGTCTACTCCCTCCCCCAGGTGGTCCCGTCCATCCAGGGCGTCCCCGTGTCCCAGTTCGTCCAGCGCGCGGCCGGGCTGACGGGGGGCTCCCAGTGCTCCCAGCTGGGCTCCCAGTGCCCCCAGCTGGTCCCCGTCTCCTCCTTCTCCTCCCCCCTCCCCCACTTCCACGCCCCCCCTCCGGGGCAGCCCCCCCCCCACCAGAGCGTGGCCCTGGGTGACGGGGCCACCACCATCGTCTCCGTCACCCAGCTCCCCAGCGGGGCCTTCCCCCAGGGCCTGTCCCTCTCGCTGGGGGGGCCCCCCCAGAACCAGGGGGGCCCCCTCGTGTCCTCCTCCCAGGGGCCCCAGACCAAAGACCCCGTCCCGGCCCCCAGCTCCTCCTCCTCCTCGTCCTTCTTCACCCCGGCCCCCGCCACGCCCTCGCCCTCGCTCTCGGCCGGGGGGGGGCTCCCCCTGCAGATCCTCACCTCTACCCCGGGGGGGGGCGGGGGTGCCGCGCAGGCCCCCTTCAGGCTGAACCCAGTGGGGCCCCTCCAGAGTCTGGGGGCCCCCGGCGTGCAGCTGCTCAACTCGGGGGTGATCCAGCTGCCGTCGTCACCCGGAGGTAAGGGCCCTCAGGGCGGGGGGGGGGGGGGGGGGGGCACGGTACACACACACGTAACTCTGTTCAGCGCAGCCCTTTTAGCGGTTGTGGTTTTCTTGTCCCTCTTCCTGAATACATTAGTGTCTTTTTGAACCAGCTGCGTGTTCCAGGGTCCATACTATCCATACTATCCATACTATCCATACTATCAATACTATCAATACTTACTAGCCTACGTTTGAGTATTTAGGGCGTTCCGATTCAGATCGGGCGAAAACAAGTGTACTGAAAGGACCCGGATGGTGTACTCGAAACGGTCAAATCGCGAAGTGTGTGGCGATGTACACTTTTCGTACTCAACGGCAGCCATCTTAGCTACGTAGCGGAAGAGGGCGGAGCCAAAGTCGGCGCATTTTCCACACAGCCTGCGTTAATAGTCATTTTGTAGTTTTTATAGCTGCTAGGCGTAAAGAGTTCACCGTTCAAAGCGGGATGTTTATTGTTAATGAGCGCACTTAGTGAGTACGGAGAGTGTACTACGTTAAGCGTATCGGGACACGGCCCTGGTGTCCTGTTATTGAGTCAAAAGGGAAGCTGTGTAAAGGTTGTGGGAGGAGGCGACGTTGATGTTTCCTCTGCAGTGTATGTGAAGGATGACTGACCCAGTTCCCCCCCCGCCCCCAGGTAACCTCCTGCTGGGAGGGGGCCCGTACCTCAGCGTCCAGCAGGGGAAGCTCATCCTCACCATCCCCGCCGGCATCCAGCTCACCAGCCTGCCCCTGAAGGGCCCCCCCGAGGGCCCCCCCCTCCCGGCCAGCCTGCTCCTCGGCCCCCCGCCGACCCCCGCGGGCGTGTCCCCCCCCGGCGCCCTCGTCTCCTCCCCCCTCAGCTTCATCAACTCCTCCCCGCTGTACGGCGGTCCGGACGGCTACGCCGCGTCCCCCCAGCCGGGCCTGGAGCCCCCCGCCCTCCCCCCCCCGTCCCACCTCCTCACCCCCGAGAGCCTGCTCTCCCTCAGCCCCATGTGCAGCGGGGCCCCCCCCGGCCCCCAGCTCTCCCAGCTCTCCCAGCTCTCCCAGTCCGCGTGGAGCCCGGTGTCGCCGCCCGGCCCGGCGGGCCTGGCGCTGTTCGACGTCCGGGGGGGAAAGGGGGAGCTGGGGGAGGACCCCGCCCTGCTGGGCCTGCCCGGGGGGGAGTCCCTGCTGCTGGGGGGCACGTCCCCGGACCGGGACGGGGGGAGGGGGTCCCCGCTCGGCCCCTCGGAGGACATGGACGAGGACGCTAAGGTCCTGACCCAGCTGCAGTCCGTCCCCGTGGGGGGCGAGGACGAGGACGGGCTGGGGCTGTAGGCCCCGCCCCCCCCCCACCAGCACTCCCACGTTCGTGAGAAACCGAAGGCGCCGCGCGGTGACCGCTATGACCGCGCCCGGAGATTACGTTGCGTTAATAATCCCGACGGACGCAGACGTCCCTCCCTCGCGGAGACGATGAACCAAGGCTGCGTGGGTTCGATGCCAGCCGTGAGGTCGTCTCAGACCTGATACTCACCAGTGGACTAGATATCGATCGACGGGGTTTAAAGTGATGTTGACTTTTTTCGACTGAGCACCGTCTTGCCTGACCCAGAATGTTGTCCTGCAGAGACTGTCTGTCTGCCCTATGGGCGTGCCTCTGTCCGCTCCCCTTTGGCCCGACACCCTCCCCTTCTCACACTATAAACCCTGACGTGCCTTTTATCCGTTGCCTAAAAGCGACATACTCCTGGTGGTGGAGTGGTCGCCAGTCACAGGATCAGAGAGCTTCGGCCTCAGCAAAGGGAAGCTCGAACCGCAGCGCCTCCAATCAGAGTCTCTGGTCGCCACACAGAGTAACCAATCAGCTGCCTTCTGGATCTCTGGTGACCTGTGTTTGGTCACCTTTCAGATGATTTAAAGTGCAGTTATTATGAACAGTGTATCTACTTTATTATTCCCGAGTGTTGGGCTTTTGGCAGACCGACTGAAGATGTGGTGATGAACGCTACACTATAGAACAACTACGTGCACATGATCCTTTACGCTTCGAGGACCAGAAGGTAACGTGTCCTCAGCCAGACGTCCGCATGTTGGCTTTGAATGGTCGTCCTTTCACAGAGCGACTGTGAGATCATCAAGCTACCTTGTAGACTCATCCCTGGGCGCCATGGTTACCAAACCTTTCAGACTCAGTCAGGACACATCCGGCTATGGATTGGACTCCTACAGCATTTCTCTGAGGAACCAGAGGAAAGGTCTGACATTGAACGTTTTAACATCCTCGGGTCAGAGTCCTCAGGCGAGGTCTTTCGGTTTTGTTTTGACATCTCCGTTTTTGTTTTCATATTTTTTTCCCTTGTTCGCAGAAATGCAGAAATGAACCAAAGCAGTCCGATTGCAGAAGCGAGACTAGGATTCCAGTAGGAACAGTGCAGTAAAGAAACGATGAGATTGTTTGTTTTCGTAAAAATACTATACAAGAGATTCAAGGGCCTGCCGCAATATTGAGTCCAGTACCAACCGAGAACAAGCCTGTAATGTCGGAGCCTTCTCACATGACTGGAGAAGAACCTAGGATGTAGAATTAGCTGAGCTGCAATGCAAGGCATCTGAAGTACACACTACGTGATGTGGGGCTGTGTTCCAAGCGAGTACACTTGGGAGATTAGAGCGCCTTTCTACAGATCTTGAAGACGTGGCCGTTACACTAAACACGACTGTGACTCGACAGATTTGGACTTTTTGTTTGTTTGTTTGTTGTAATGTGATTTTCTTTAACTTAAAGTGCCTTATGTTTTAGATCCAAGTGTATCATTTTTACAAAGAGCGTATTTGCTGTATGATACAGCAAAACTAGCGGGGTGTCCTACACTCTAGACATTCTCCAGTTTTCATGTTTAAACTACATTGTTGTCTGATTTACCTCTAATAATGAAATGTAAAACACTCCTGGTGCGGTCAGTCCCTCCATCTCCTCCTCCTTTTATGTTTTGCACATTTCATTTGCATGATGTTTACACTGCACTGCTGTGTTATGAAAAACAGATTCTGAAATGTGGGCTGTGGTCACCGGCTCCCGGCTTAAAGGAAACTTCCAAGAGACGTTTGAGTGGAAAGTCCTAAGACCTGGAGCGGATCACCGGCTGGAATCGAGTTGACTTGTTACACTTCAGTTCCCTCCATTGAAAACATTAAACACACCAATTTGTGAGCTGTCCAGTGCCATAACACAGGGGGTAGGCTTGATTAAGGTACACATTGCTATGTTCAATGCAGCACATTTAGCTATAATAACAGCGATTGTGTTCTATTGTCTCTTTGTCTGATTATATATTTGTGTATACATAGTCTTTTTGAACCATGTACCCATTACTTTACATTTTTAAAACTGCATGTTATTTAGTCAAATGGAAGTTCTATAAATGTTTGTAATAGGAAGCGACATTAATATTGTCGCCCATATCTTGTTTTTTTTAAGTGTTAAATTACACCATTGTGAAAACGGTATCCATTTTCTTTTGGGCCAAATGTATGTGGACAGCTACAGAGTAGGGGTGGGAATCTCTTGGCACCTCGTGATTCGATTCCGATTATGAGGTCAACGATTCGATTCTGAAGCGATTATCGATGCACCTCGATGCAACAATTTATTTTATGTACATTTTCATGCAGGATTTTCAAAAATATATATAGGGTTATATATTTGTGATGATCATTAAAGACATCAACAGATGAATTAACTTATCTTATTATTTTATAAGAGAGAAGGCTTTTGTCACAAATATGACTGAATGCAATAATCAATGCAGCTTGCATTATAACACAATATGGAATATTCTTTTCTATGTCATTGAAGAAAAAGCTGCTCTTGAATTAGAAGAATTTAATTGGATTACAAAAATTATCCCTCTCTGGGGAACAGAGTGTTGCAGCAGGATAAATAAAAATGAATTCCGATTAATTGATCTGCATCGAGACAATCGTTCTAGCGAGAATCGCGATGCATTGAAGAATCGATTATTTTTCCCACCCCTACTACAGAGTATAAAATGTATTTTCTTTGAGACAAAAATAATGTGTAAACCTGAACACAATTTGAATCTTACCCGACAGAGATTAGGAGGCAAGGGAAGAAGCGGTGGAATGAGTAAATCTTTAGTCAATGTTGGGCGTTGGCTGAGTTTATAAAGCCCATATTAATGTTTTCAATATGCTGTTACAATACGTCTGTACAATCATAGCCCACATGTTTGTTGTGTTTAGTCTACGATGTAATGCATGTACTCCACCCACTTCGATCGTACGCCTCTGGAATTACCAAAGAAAATGCGCATTTAAAAGACTTTTGGATGGCTTTGAAAGGGATTGATGTTTTCTACTTGTCTGTCGTTTTTATCGTTTTGTACTCAGAAACATTCTATTTTTTATATGACTTTGTCATGCTATTGTAATAAACTACATTGACAAAAGGAGGGTCAAGTGTTTGAAGGGATTTGTTCGATGAACACTTTAGCATCGGAGCACTGGGAGACAGAGTGGACCTCACCTGAGTGGACCTCACCAGAGTGGACCTCACCAGAGTGGACCTCACCTGAGTGGACCTCACCAGAGTGGACCTCACCTGAGTGGACCTCACCAGAGTGGACCTCACCAGAGTGGACCTCACCTGAGTGAACCTCACCTGAGTGGACCTCACCTGAGTGAACCTCACCAGAGTGGACCTCACCAGAGTGGACCTCACCTGAGTGGACCTCACCTGAGTGGACCTCACCTGAGTGGACCTCACCTGAGTGGACCTCACCAGAGTGAACCTCACCAGAGTGAACCTCACCTGAGTGGACCTCACCTGAGTGGACCTCACCAGAGTGGACCTCACCTGAGTGGACCTCACCTGAGTGGACCTCACCAGAGTGGACCTCACCTGAGTGAACCTCACCTGAGTGGACCTCACCTGAGTGGACCTCACCTGAGTGGACCTCACCTGAGTGGACCTCACCTGAGTGAACCTCACCTGAGTGGACCTCACCAGAGTGGACCTCACCTGAGTGGACCTCACCTGAGTGGACCTCACCAGAGTGGACCTCACCAGAGTGAACCTCACCAGAGTGGACCTCACCAGAGTGGACCTCACCTGAGTGAACCTCACCTGAGTGGACCTCACCTGAGTGGACCTCACCAGAGTGGACCTCACCTGAGTGGACCTCACCTGAGTGGACCTCACCAGAGTGGACCTCACCTGAGTGGACCTCACCAGAGTGGACCTCACCAGAGTGAACCTCACCTGAGTGGACCTCACCAGAGTGGACCTCACCTGAGTGGACCTCACCTGAGTGGACCTCACCAGAGTGGACCTCACCTGAGTGGACCTCACCTGAGTGGACCTCACCAGAGTGGACCTCACCAGAGTGGACCTCACCTGAGTGGACCTCACCAGAGTGGACCTCACCAGAGTGGACCTCACCAGAGTGGACCTCACCTGAGTGGACCTCACCTGAGTGAACCTCACCTGAGTGGACCTCACCAGAGTGGACCTCACCTGAGTGGACCTCACCTGAGTGGACCTCACCAGAGTGGACCTCACCTGAGTGGACCTCACCTGAGTGGACCTCACCAGAGTGAACCTCACCAGAGTGAACCTCACCTGAGTGGACCTCACCTGAGTGGACCTCACCAGAGTGGACCTCACCTGAGTGGACCTCACCTGAGTGGACCTCACCAGAGTGGACCTCACCTGAGTGAACCTCACCTGAGTGGACCTCACCTGAGTGGACCTCACCTGAGTGGACCTCACCTGAGTGAACCTCACCTGAGTGGACCTCACCAGAGTGGACCTCACCTGAGTGGACCTCACCTGAGTGGACCTCACCAGAGTGGACCTCACCTGAGTGGACCTCACCTGAGTGGACCTCACCAGAGTGGACCTCACCAGAGTGAACCTCACCAGAGTGAACCTCACCTGAGTGGACCTCACCTGAGTGGACCTCACCTGAGTGGACCTCACCTGAGTGGACCTCACCAGAGTGGACCTCACCTGAGTGGACCTCACCTGAGTGGACCTCACCTGAGTGGACCTCACCAGAGTGAACCTCACCTGAGTGGACCTCACCTGAGTGGACCTCACCAGAGTGAACCTCACCTGAGTGGACCTCACCTGAGTGGACCTCACCTGAGTGGACCTCACCTGCCGGGGGAGGGCGCCTATTTGTCTAGTGAAATCTACCCAAATGGGCTGCGTGTTGTTGTCGTTGCACGGCCATTTACCTCCATCTCTGGATGAATGGAAACACAACGGGTGTGCGTGTGTGCGTGTCTGTGTGCGTGTGTGCGTGTCTGTGTGCGTGTCTGTGTGCGTGTGTGCGTGTCTGTGTGCGTGTGTAGGAGAGGCACGATGTTTTCGCAGCCCTCACTCTCAGGTTACAAGTTAAACACCGTGAGCTCTGACAAAGGGAAAGGGGCAGGATGAAAACAAAGCTCCGATGTAATGAGCGAACCCCTGCAGTCCGACCCAGGCGCCCAGTCCTCCCAGTCCTCCCAGTCCTCCCAGTCCTCCCGTCGCCCCCACCATGGACGTGGTGTTCTCGTCCGAGCAGGTGGCCTGCATGTGCGAGGTGCTGCTGCAGGCCGGGAGCATGGACCGCCTCACCTCCTTCCTGCACAGCCTGGCGCCGTCGTCGGCGGCGCTGGAGAGCGTGCTGAAGGCGCGCGCCGTGGTGGCCTTCCACCAGGGCCGCTACGCCGACCTCTACGGCCTGCTGGAGGCCCGCCCCTTCTCGCCGCGCTGCCACGCCCCGCTGCAGCAGCTGTGGCTGCGGGCGCACTACGCCGAGGCCGAGAGGCAGCGCGGGCGCCCGCTCGGCGCCGTCGGGAAGTACCGCATCAGGAGGAAGTTCCCCCTGCCCGCCACCATCTGGGACGGGGAGCAGACCAGCTACTGCTTCAAGGTACGGGGGGGGGGGAGGCTAGGGGGAGTACCTTGGAGGCTAGGGGGAGGCCCCGGGCTGAGAGGGGGCCCGAGGCCCCGTAAAGAGAGGCTGGGTCACATGTTGACTTACGTCTGTGGTTCCTTTGTGTTAATGTTGTAACACAGAGGCCTAAACAATTTTTTTGGTTTGGTTCCGGTTTCCGACCGACCCAAATTATTTAATGAGCTTTATAAAAAAAAAGGATATATATTTTTTTTTATGCAAACTATAATTACGATTTGGTACAGCACCTCTTCATTCTGTACAAGGATGAGCGAATTTTCTCGTTTTTAAATGAAAACAACCTACCTATCATTCGCTGCCGATGGAAAAAATAAAATAAAAAATAAAATAAATTCCCTACCTACCCATGACCTCAACTGACAACCAACAGGAACCAAACTTTTTTTTTTTTTAGGCCGGATTAGATTGTACACCTTGTCTGTGGGGGCGAAGGTTCCACTCCCCGGCGGTGGTTATCTGACACTGTGCTGGGTTCCCCTCGGTGCCTTGCTCGTAGGAGAAGTCGCGCCACGTGCTGCGGGAGTGGTACCACTACAAGGCGTACCCCTCGACCCACGAGAAGCGGGAGCTGGCCACGGCCACGGGGCTGACCGTCACGCAGGTCAGCAACTGGTTCAAGAACCGCCGGCAGAGAGACCGCAGCGCCAGCGGGCCAGACAGGTCGGTACCACTAACCTAACCTCAACTAACCTACCCTACTCTAACCTAACCTCAACTAACCTACCCTACCTTAACTTCAACTAACCTACCCTACTCTAACCTAACCTCAACTAACCTACCCAGACAGGTCGGTACCACTAACCTAACCTCAACTAACCTACCCTACTCTAACCTAACCTCAACTAACCTACCCTACCTTAACTTCAACTAACCTACCCTACTCTAACCTAACCTCAACTAACCTACCCAGACAGGTCGGTACCACTAACTTAACCTCAACTAACCTAACCTACCCAGACAGGTCGGTACCACTAACTTAACCTCAACTAACCTACCCTACTCTACTCTAACCTCAACTAACCTACCCTACCTTAACCTCAACTAACCTAACCTACTCTAACCTAACCGCAACTAACCTAACCTACCCTACTCTACTCTAACCTAACCAACTCTAACCTAACCTAGCCTACCCAGACAGGTCGGTACCACTAACTTAACCTCAACTAACCTACTCTACTCTAACCTCAACTAACCTACCCTAAGCTAACCTCAACTAACCTAACCTACCTTAACCTCAACTAACCTAACCTACTCTAACCTAACCTACCCAGACAGGTCGGTACCACTAACTTAACCTCAACTAACCTACCCTACCTTAACCTCAACTAACCTAACCTACTCTAACCTAACCTACCCAGACAGGTCGGTACACTAACTTAACCTCAAATAACCTACCCTAACCTAACCTCAACTAACCTAACCAGACAGGTCGGTACACTAACTTAACCTCAACTAACCTACCCTACTCTAACCTAACCTAATCTCAATTAACCTAACCTACCCAGACAGGTCGGTACCACTAACTTAACCTCAACTTACCTACCCTACTCTAACCTAACCTAAACTAATCTCAATTAACCTAACCTAACCGGTCGGTACCACTAACTTAAGCTCAACTAACCTAACCTACTCTAACCTAACCTCGACTAACCTAACCTAACCTCAGCTATCCTACCCTAACTTAACCCGACAGGTTAGTACCACTAACTTAACCTCAACTAACATACCCTAATCTAACCCGACAGGTCGGTACACTAATTTAACCTCAACAACCTAACCTAACCTCAACTAACCTAACAGGTCGGCACCCACTAACCTAACCTATCCTAACGTAACCGAGCCCGACAGGTCGGTACCACTAACCTAACCTAACCTAACTTAAACTAACCTGACCTGATCTAACTTGGCTAACAGGTTGGTATCTACTAACCTCACATAACCTAACCTGAATTTCTCCTTTCATTCCTGCAGTTTTTACACACTTTGCCCGAACGGAGGCTTGGAGGGAAGTCTATCGGACGTCTGACCCCTCCTCTCCCCCTCCTCCTCCTGCCCCTCCTCCTCCTCCTGCCCCTCCTCCTCCCCCTCCCCCTCCTCCTCCCCCTCCTCCCTCTCCTCCCCCCCCCCCCCTCCTCCTCCTCCTCCTCCTCTCCTCCCACCCCCTCCTCCTCCTCCTCCTCCTCCCCCTCCTCCCCCGGAGTTTACAACCTGAACGTCCATCTTGAACCATGACTATTCTAATTATTAATATTGTTAGACTTTGTATTTGCTGTACGATGCAACACTCCCCTAAGAGATGTCTTTGTGTTAATAAAAAGAAACCAATCTTTTCAGTTCCAAGTTTATTGAGTGTTGTTTTTCAAACCCTAGATGAAGGGGAAATGTGAAATGGAGAATGTCCGTGGGTAGAGAGGTATATTCATGCGATACTGAAGACGGACAGACAGATAACCGAATCCTGAATAGAGATTCATTCAAATTCACATGATGGTTTCCTCTGCGATTTGTAAAGACGTACCATGAACAAGGCAGGTTTCACCAGACATTGAAGTGGAAAAGTCTAACTATTTAATTTGCTAAACTCAATGCATTGGCGACTCAAGAAAAGAGTCCAAAAACTCACCCTAGCGAAGTCTTTGGTAAAGTGAACACTGTTTCATCCCCCATATGACCGGTTCTCCTCCTCCACGGTGAGCCTCATCAGGCCGGGAGCGAGCGAGGAACCGGAGCTCCGGCTTCTAGTTCTGTCGATGCGTTGTCCGACCTTGCTTCGTCCCCAGCGGGTCACCCTCCTCTTCCTCCGTGTGGTGACGCTCCGGCCCCGGTCGGGCCCCAGAGGGGGTGGGGCAGAGGCCCTCACAGGCCCAGGTACTCGGCCACGAACACGGCCAGGATGCGGGTCAGGTTCTCCACCGTGGGCCGGTGCAGGTTGTCCTCCGTGTCGTCCAGCGTGTGCCAGAAGGCCGGGAAGGGGGTCGCGATCACGTGCAGGATGGGGACCCCTGGGGGGGGGGGGGGGAGCAGAGGGTGGGTTCGACTTCCAAACAGAAGAGGGGGTGGTCCGGGTGAGAGCAGGGTGGGCTGGACAGGGGGGTAGGGAGGCCATCGTAGAGCTGTTCCCGTACCGATACTACCTCAAATAAAGTACGGGTATCGCGAGTACGCAGGTCTATGCGCTGATCCGATACCATCACGTGACCCGATACCGTCACGTGACCCGATACCGTCACGTGACCCGATACCGTCACGTGACCCGATACCGTCACGTGACCCGATTACTACACAGGCAGAGAACATCACAGACCCTACGGTGAGATGCCGCGTCCGTTAGCGGTCTGAGCTGGAAGGTCGGAGTGGGAAACGCGCCATCTCCGATCTACGTATGTTCGAGCTACCAAGTCGGACAAACATCGATGCTCACGTTTAACTTAAAGTATACAAATGCATTATAGATTATAAATTTAAATTATGTAGTTCTAAAATAATTGTCAACAGTAGGTGAAGCGACCAAACATCGCCGTTATCGTAAGAGCCCTTCAATAAGAACAAGTGCCATCAGTAGTTTCAGCGCTAGAGGCTGTATCGGTATATACTCGCTATCGGCCAATGCTCAAGTTCAGGAATCGGGAAGGAAAAAAACTGGTACGGGAACATCTCTGGCCATGAGGGTGTGTCTGCACGTCAGCTCCATCCCCTTCCCTGCCGCCCCAGGTGTGTGTGTCCTAAAGGTCTCACCTTTGTGGAGGAAGGGGATGTGGTCGTCCTGCACGGGGCCCAGGTACACATCCTTCTTGAAGTACATCTGCTCGGCGGGGTGGGAGGTCAGCAGACCCTGCCTGTGGAGACGCTTCTCTGGAGATCAGACGAAGCACCGAGGAGAGCGCAGTCAGCACGGACACAGATCACAAGAGGTACGAGATCACGAGAGGTACGAGATCACGAGAGGTACGAGATCACGAGAGGTACGAGATCACAAGAGGTACGAGATCACGAGAGGTACGAGATCACGAGAGGTACGAGATCACGAGAGGTACGAGATCACGAGAGGTACGAGATCACGAGAGGTACGAGATCACGAGATACGAGATCACGAGAGGTACGAGATCACAAGAGGTACGAGATCACGAGAGGTACGAGATCACGAGAGGTACGAGATCACGAGAGGTACGAGATCACGAGAGGTACGAGATCACGAGAGGTACGAGATCAGGAGATACAAGTTCACGAGATACAAGATCACAAGATCAGAAGTGATACGAGATCAGAAGAGATACGAGATCAGAAGAGATACAAGATCAGGAGAGATACGAGATCAGAAGAGATACGAGACCAGACGAGAGTCGAGATCATGAGAGACAAGATTATGAGAGGTACGAGATCAGGAGAGTCGAGATCATGAGAGGTACGAGATCAGGAGAGTCGAGATCATGAGAGGTACGAGATCAGGAGAGGTACGAGATCAGGAGAGTCGAGATCATGAGAGGTACGAGATCAGGAGAGTCGAGATCATGAGAGGTACGAGATCAGGAGAGTCGAGATCATGAGAGGTACGAGATCAGGAGAGGTACGAGATCAGGAGAGTCGAGATCAGGAGAGGTCTGATGTGAAGGATCACGGGGGTATGGCTGACCTGCGGCGATGAGGCGGTCGAACCAGCGGGCCGTGTTGTCGAAGTGGTTGGCGATCAGAGGGTCCGGCGCACCCAGGAGGTCCAGCAGCACGAAGAGGTCCTGAGGGGGGGACACACGACACAGCTCCGTTAACCTCGTGGGTTCCAGCCCGGAGTCGCTTTAGGACTCTGGCGGGCGTTGGGATCGGATCTCATCGAGGAGTAGAGAACTACAGCAGCAGGATTCAAACCATCTCCACACCGTGGGAAGGTAGTTACATTTATTTTTTGTGCTTTGATAACCGGCGAGAACGCCCGGAATGAATGGAGAGTATGAATGCAGATTTCTGCGACAAGAGAAATACAGCATTTAACCAGGAATTATTCTAAACATGAACAAGACCAAGCGACTCTAAGGTCTCGATGTAAAGTCTGATCGCAAGAGTCGCATTTAAAAACACGTGCGACCTCGCCCTGTCTACGGTCGTGGAGGGAGGGTCAGTCGACGCTGAAGGGTTCACAATAAAGGAACATAAGTTTGTCGGCAGTAAGTGAACCGACTGTACATCGTTGTCATCGTATGAGAACCCTTCAATAAGAACAAGTGCTGTTGGTAGTCAGCTGGAGGCGGTATCGGTATATACTCGGTATCGGCCGATACTCAAGTTCAGGAATCGGGAAGGGGCCCTCTCTACTGGGGGGCCCTCTCTACCGGGGGTCCCTCTCTGCTGGGGGTCCCTGGGTGGGGGTCCCGGGGAGGGGGTCTCACCACGGCCTGCAGCAAGGTGGTGTGGGTGGAGCCGGGGGGGTGGGGCGTGCGGGCCATCCACTCGGACAAGTGCCGCGAGCCGTAGAGCGAGTCCGCCGCGGTCCACTCCTCGAACGACTCCTCGCCGTCGAAGAACACCAGCTGCAGGGTGACGGCAGGCCGCTGATGGGGGAGAGGGGGAGGCAGGGAGACAGAGAGGGGGGAGACAGACAGACAGACAGACAGACAGAATCAAGGCTTATTGACAGAATACACAATAGAGAGGCTTTGTTTGTAGACGTCTGAACGCTTTCAGTCTCTTAAAACCCTCAGGACTAAAATAGTGAAATTAGGTCAACTGCGTTTACAAACGATTTAATCCAAATATAAATTAAATCGCCTACAAACCCTGTTTTTTACGTTGCGTGTCTGTCTGATTTACATATGCAAATGTGTGGCTGAGGGGGCAGGTACGCCTGCTCTGTCTGATTTACACAAAGGGAAATGTGATGACCGTCAGGACAGGAGGGCCCGCAGCCCGGGGCAGAGGAGGACCTCCACCCAAAGACCTCCCCCTACAGACCTCCACCCTACAGACCTCCACCCAAAGACCTCCCCCTACAGACCTCCACCCTACAGACCTCCACCCAAAGACCTCCCCCTACAGACCTCCACCTAAGGACCTCCACCCAAAGACCTCCACCCAAAGACCTCCACCCTACAGACCTCCACCCTACAGACCTCCCCCTACAGACCTCCACCCTACAGACCTCCACCCTACAGACCTCCACCTACAGACCTCCACCCTACAGACCTCCACCCAAAGACCTCCACCTACAGACCTCCACCTAAGGACCTCCACCTAAGGACCTCCACCCAAAGACCTCCACCCAAATACCTCCTCCTAAAGACCTCCCCCCAAAGACCTCCACCTATGGACCTCCACCCAAAGACCTCCTCCTAAGGACCTCCACCTACAGGCCTCCACCTGAAGACCCCCACCTACAGACCTCCACCTACCAACCTCCACCTACCAACCTCCCCCTACAGACCTCCACCTACAGACCTCCACCTGTAGACCTCCACCTACAGACCTCCCCCTACAGACCTCCCCCTACAGACCTCCACCCTACAGACCACCACCCTACAGACCTCCCCTTACAGACCTCCCCTTACAGACCTCCACCTACAGACCCCCACCCTACAGACCTCCCCCTACAGACCACCACCCTACAGACCTCCCCTTACAGACCCCCACCTACAGACCCCCACCCTACAGACTTCCCCTTACAGACCTCCACCTACAGACCCCCACCCTACAGACCCCCACCCTACAGACCTCCACCCTACAGACCACCACCCTACAGACCACCACCCTACAGACCTCCCCCTACAGACCTCCCCCTACAGCCCTCCCCCTACAGACCCTAACCCTACAGACCTCCCCCTACAGACCTCCCCCTACATACCTCCCCCTACAGACCTCCCCCTACAGACCTCCCCTTACAGACCTCCACCTGTAGACCTCCCCCTACAGACCTCCACCTACAGACCTCCCCCTACAGACCTCCCCTTACAGACCTCCACCTGTAGACCTCCCCTTACAGCCCTCCCCCTACAGACCTCCCCTTACAGACCTCCACCTGTAGACCTCCCCTTACAGCCCTCCCCCTACAGACCCCCACCCCCAGCTACCTGCTGCTTCAGGGCCCCCAGCAGGCCGTCCAGGGCGGAGGCCAGCTCCAGCATCATGGCGCAGGGCACGGCCGAGTCGGTGGCCCCCAGGAACACCTTGTCGGGGGCCCGGGCGTCCGGGGGCAGGGCCTTGGAGTCGTAGTGGCAGCAGAGCAGCAGGCGGCGGGGGGTGGAGGGGTCCAGCGTGGCCACCAGGTTGGTGAAGGTGACGGGCCCCCGGGGCGTGGGGGCCTGGAAGGGGTCCAGGTCCACCGTCCAGCCGGCCGACAGAGAGCTCAGCGTGGACGTGATGTGCTGAGGAGAGGAGGGCGAGGTGAGGGGAGGGCCCTGGAGGGGGTCCACTAGGGGGTGGACCCCCTCCCGGTAGGAGGCCCTACACCGGGAGGGGGTCCACTAGGGAGTGGACCCCCTCCCGGTAGGAGGCCCTACACCGGGAGGGGGTCCACTAGGGAGTGGACCCCCTCCCGGTAGGAGGCCCTACACCGGGAGGGGTTCCACTAGGGAGTGGACCCCCTCCTGGTGGGAGGCCCTACACCGGCTCCCTAGGGACCCCTGCAGGCCGCTACTGGAACTGCTGAGGAGCAGTAGTAGTAATAGTGATATAAGTACTAAAGCAGTAGTATAGTAGTGGTAGTAATATAAGTACTAAAGCAGTAGTATAGTAGTAGTAGTAATAGTGATATAAGTACTAAAGCAGTAGTATAGTAGTAGTAGTATAGTAGTAGTAATAATACAAGTACTAAAGCAGTAGTATAGTAGTAGTAGTAATAGTAATACAAGTACTAAAGCAGTAGTATAGTAGTAGTAATAGTAATATAAGTACTAAAGCAGTAGTATAGTAGTCGTAGTAATAGTGATATAAGTACTAAAGCAGTAGTATAGTAGTAGTAATAGTGATATAAGTACTAAAGCAGTAGTATAGTAGTAGTAGTAATAGTAATACAAGTACTAAAGCAGTAGTATAGTAGTAGTAGTAATATAAGTACTAAAGCAGTAGTATAGTAGTAGTAGTAGTAATAGTAATATAAGTACTAAAGCAGTAGTATAGTAGTAATAGTAATATAAGTACTAAAGCAGTGGAATAGTAGTATAGCAGTAGCACCAGCCGTAGCAGCAGCAGTAGTATTGTAGTACTAGTAATATAAGTAGCAGAAGCAGCAGTAGTATATAAGCTGTGGTAAAGTACTATACTAAGCTAGCAGTAGTATAGTAGCAGTAGTAGTATATAAATAGTAGTAGTATTAGTAGTAGCATTGTAGCGGTAGTACTTGAAGTAGTAAGGTAGCAGTAGTAGTACTAGTAGCAGTCGTAGTAATATTAGTACTAGTAGCAGTAGTATAGTAGCAGTAGTATAGTAGCAGTAGTATAGTAGCAGCAGTAGTATAGTAGCAGTAGTATAGTAGCAGTAGCAGCAGTAGTATAGTAGCAGTAGTATAGCAGCAGTAGTATAGCAGCAGTAGTATAGTAGCAGGTGGAGGAGGAGTGACTCTGTGTCGACAGTAGGGCAGTAGTATAGTAGCAGTAGTATAGTAGCAGTAGCAGCAGTAGTATAGTAGCAGTAGTATAGTAGCAGTAGCATAGTAGCAGTAGCAGGTGCAGGTGGAGGAGGAGTGACTCTGTGTCGACAGTAGCAGTAGTATAGTAGCAGTAGTATAGTAGCAGTAGTAGCAGTAGTATAGTAGCAGTAGTATAGTAGCAGTAGTAGCAGTAGTATAGTAGCAGTAGTAGCAGTAGTATAGTAGCAGTAGCAGGTGGAGGAGGAGTGACTCTGTGTCGACAGTAGCAGTAGTATAGTAGCAGTAGCAGTAGCAGGTGGAGGAGGAGTGACTCTGTGTCGACAGTAGCAGTAGTATAGTAGCAGTAGTATAGTAGCAGTAGTAGCAGTAGTATAGTAGCAGTAGTATAGTAGCAGTAGTAGCAGTAGTATAGTAGCAGGTGGAGGAGGAGTGACTCTGTGTCGACAGTAGCAGTAGTATAGTAGCTGTAGTATAGTAGCAGTAGCAGTAGCAGGTGGAGGAGGAGTGACTCTGTGTCGACAGTAGCAGTAGTATAGTAGCAGTAGTAGCAGTAGTATAGTAGCAGGTGGAGGAGGAGTACTCCGTGTCGACAGTAGCAGTACTCGACGGTGTGAACGTGTTTACCTTCCTGACAGCCAGGCTGCCCTGGGTCCCTGGCAGCCGCTCGATGAGGATGGGTCTCAGGTGCGTCTCCCACAGTCGGGTCCCGTCCACCTGGGCTGCCAGGCGCCGCAGCTGGGACGGGGAGGTCTTCACGGGCTTGTGGGACAGCTGGGGGGAGGAGGAGGAGGAGGAGGAGGAGGGGGACAGAGGACAGGCAGACCATAATGAGATGCTGTCATGTCATAAATCCATTACGAATTCTGGATCATATTGAACTCTATCATTACACTCCAGGTAAACATCATCAATGATAGGACATCGATTACTCAATAGGATGCAAACTGAGCAGTGTGTGCGTCTGTGTGTGCGTGCGTGTTTCCGAGAGGTACTTCACCCGATCTTTTGCTAGGTCCACCGCAGGCAGGCGGTTGCTATGGTCACCGCTTGTCTCGTATGACAGACAGATCCCTAAAATCACGGCCAGCATCAGGACCGCGATCAGGCAGAAGATGAGCACGCGGGCCCGTGGCATGCGGATGCGGTCGCATCCGGAGATCGGACCGCCGCCGTGGTTGACCTGGAGGGGCTTGTATCGCCGACTCGATCGGGACATGGTGGTACCGGCGTGGTTGAGGCCTACAATGGAGCGTCTACGTGGTGGTCAGACTCCCACAACACATGGCACGTTTCCCAGCTACGTGTCGAAACCTATAGCGCAGAGAAGGAGAGCGTGGGGCGACCCCGGAACTCTGATCATTAACAGAACGTAACACACGGGACACGTCCTGTGACTGGCACCTATCGATCCCGGAGGGCCTGTTTAGAGAGTACAGTCTAGTGGACGTGTGGATCTATCAATGAGGATCTATCTATGAGGATCTATCCTGAAGCCCAGCCCAACAGGACGGACCATTTCAACTCCTAAATGAGACCATGAACACAACTGTAGGCTCCTACTTGCAGAGCCGGGTTTAACGTTTCTCAGTGAAGTTGAACAGCATAATATCTCACACCATTTACTCGCATGTGCAACGATAAAGGGGATAATGTTCGTGGTCGGTAATAATATTCCACCTGTCATCACATCGACGTGGCGGATGCATCTACGTAGTCCTTTTTCCGCACACTGGAGGGTGGACAGTCATGATGAACGGCTGAACTCGGAGAGAGACGCAGAGCTGCAGGAGAGCAGCGTCTCACTTCCGGGTGTTGTAACGTCGCGTGGGCCGGAGCCTCTTAAAGGGACAGGGACTCTTTACGAGGCCACAACAGTCAACAACATTCTACTGTTGTGACTGGTAAACTATATTCATAAAAATAATCTCATCTCATCTTCATCCGCTTATCCGGGGTCGGGTCGCAGGGGAAGCAGCTCAAGCAGGGGGCCCCAGACTTCCCTTTCCCGGGCCACATTGACCAGCTCTGACGGGGGGATCCCGAGGCGTTCCCAGGCCAGTGTATCTCTCCACCTAGTCCTGGGTCTTCCCCGAGGTCTCCTCCTCACTGGACGTGCCTGAAACACCTCCCAAGGGAGGCGCCCAGTGGGCATCCTTACCAGATGCCCGAACCACCTCAGCTGACTCCTTTCTGTAAGTAAAGGAGCAGCGGCTCTAATCCGAGTTCCTCACGGATGGCTGAGCTTCTCACCCTATCCCTAAGGGAGACGCGAGCCACCCTTCTGAGAAAACTCATCTCGGCCGCTTGTACCCGCGATCTCGTCCTTTCGGTCATCATCACCCAACCCTCATGACCATAGGTCATATGGTCATAAAAATAATAATATTAATAATCGAACCCTGGTAATGAATTATGATACTTTTTTCAAATGGCTTTTTGAGTAACTGGTTTTGAATATTTTAGGGGGGATTTGGACAAAATCCATGGACCTTCCACTAACTGCCGTCGCATGATGACGCGCGCCCTTAAAGGGCCAGCGTACCACAGCCGCTGCCCTCCCAGTCTTCTGCCCTTGTTGTTATGCTGTTCACTCATTTTCTATTCGTTTATTCACACTTTATTCCAGTTCACTTTCTTCAGCCTTTAGTGACCTGCAGACACTATTCCATTACATTTCCTTTCCATTATTCTATTGGTCTGACATTAGCTGAATAAACATAGTCAGTTTATTACAACTCCATGTACACCCGGACCATATACTGCACTCTATTTATATAGGCTCTACATAAACCAGTGCAATCCCATTTCACACTTCCATCAAGAACACTTTCTCCCCCCCCCCTCTTTTTATTTATTATCTATATTATTTTTGATTATTATATTTAGACTTTATTATTTATACAGACCCGTCAGTGTCATCCCTCTAGTCTACGCTGAACATTTCTAAACGTCATTTGCGTCAGTGAATGCGCCGGGTATTTGTGTGACGCAGACAGATGCGCCCACATTATGTAAACAAACCGGGCACTCGAGGAAAGCTGGAGGTTGTATTGATGTTGAATGTTACATTTCCTTGATCACGTTTTTTTAAATTAATTTTGAATGTTACAATTTACATGTTAAATCCCAAATAAATTGTTGACACGTCTAAACGAAAGCCGGAGTCTCCATCATTAAATGTATTCGTTCTCGAGGTTATTCAGCTTCTTCTTCTCCTCCGGAAAGACACGACCGGAAGCGGAACCATTCTGAAGCGGAGGTCCATGAGCGGAACAAGACTATTGTGATTCTCCCGCGCGGATTTATGTCTTTAAAAGCAAGAAGCGCGCATTTCTCATTCGCGCCTTATGTTCAACGTGAAGAGGGTCGCTCTCCTCTCTTTGTTATCAACTCTCCAACAACTTGGACTTAAACTTGACTAAGTCTCCTCCGGACCCCGACATGCATGTCATCAAACGAGGTGCGTATCTTCTGTCTGAATAATGTTGAGGTTATAAGGTTTGTTAAAAATCTTTAACGTTACTGGCATCTGAGCCCCACCATGGAGCCACCTGTGTAAGTTATACATGTATAAATAAATATTTATACATATTCAGTTTACCTCGTTACTTTACACTGTTGTTACATTCGAGCTGATCAGATTAACGCGGGAAAGAACCGCTTGTTAAGGTACTTTCTGTCTTGAAGTCCTCCTGAATATACGTTGTTTTGGTAGTTTAAACTACAAACATAGTCTAGTAACGCAATGGTTCATTAGAGTCTAATTAACGACGTCGTTAAAGTATATCTGAGGGGTTACGGTTAGTGCGTGTTTAGTGCGACACGCTATTGCATCATTTCCTAACTGAGCGGTTCAATCTTTGAGCGGTTCAATCATTGAGCGGTTCACTAACTGACAGATGTATTGAGTACTAGAGACCCCGGCTTGAGGAAAAATTAAGCCTAAGGGTAAACCTTGTTATCGAACAGCCCGGAAGCATAATTCTCACAAAATGGTAAATGATCTGCATTTATATAGCGCTTTATCTGTAACCAGTGGCCACCCAAAGCGCTTTACAATATTGCCACACAATCACCCATTCATACACACATTCATACACCGAC
This sequence comes from Gadus macrocephalus, assembly GCF_031168955.1. Taxonomy (NCBI): domain Eukaryota; kingdom Metazoa; phylum Chordata; class Actinopteri; order Gadiformes; family Gadidae; genus Gadus; species Gadus macrocephalus. The sequence continues at coordinate 1,219,246 of NC_082397.1, forward strand.
AGCGGAGTCAGCCATGCAAGGCGACAGCCAGCTCGTCGGGAGCAGTTAGGGTTAGGTGCCTTGCTCAGGGACACCTCGACACACGCTAGGAGGAGCCGGGGATCGAACTAGCAACCTTGCGGTTACCAGCCAACCCGCTCTACCTCCTGAGCTAGTGCTGCCACAAAGCCAAAGGGCTCTTCCATCATAAGCTTTAGCACTAACTCCCGGTTAACTCGCTCAGGTTTGTATATTAACCAGCTATTTGGAATACCCCCCAGTAGACGCATACAAGTATTTCTTATGTAAAAAAAAAAAAAAAAAAAAAGTGATTAGAGCACTTTACATCGCTGAGGTCTTTGTAAATTAAAGTGTCTGGGCCCCAAACCGCTCTGGCATTGATACTGGGTTTGATATGATTCGTACAATTTTAATAATTGTAACGAGTAAAGATTCAGCACATAAAAAAATGAATTTGAGTAAAAGCCTCACCACTCATCAAAAATATGTAATGAAGTAGGGGGGAAAAAAATGAATACTCCAGTGAAGTACGGATACAGCCTTTTAGTGCTCAAGTATAGTAGTGAAGTAGTTCCCTAAACGAACTGTTCTCTAACCTTCCCGCGTTCCTCCCAGATGGACGCCAGGAGCGCGTCATGTTCGACAAGATCACGTCCCGCATCCAGAAGCTGTGCTACGGGCTGAACACGGACTTCGTGGACCCGACCCAGATCACCATGAAGGTGATCCAGGGGCTGTACAGCGGCGTGACCACGGTGGAGCTGGACACGCTGGCCGCCGAGATCACGGCCACGCTCACCACCAAGCACCCCGACTACGCCTGCCTGGCCGCCCGCATCGCCGTCTCCAACCTCCACAAGGAGACCAAGAAGGTGTTCAGCGACGTGATGGACGACCTCTACAGCTACGTCAACCCGCTCAACGGCCGCCACTCGCCCATGATCTCCAAGGAGACGCTGGACATCGTCACGGACAACAAGGACCGCCTCAACTCCGCCATCATCTTCGACCGCGACTTCTCCTACAACTTCTTCGGCTTCAAGACGCTGGAGCGCTCGTACCTGCTGAAGATCAACGGCAAGGTGGCGGAGCGGCCGCAGCACATGCTGATGAGGGTGGCGGTGGGCATCCACAAGAGGGACATCGCCGCCGCCGTGGAGACGTACAACCTGCTGTCGGAGAAGTGGTTCACGCACGCCTCGCCCACGCTGTTCAACGCCGGCACCAACCGGCCGCAGCTCAGCAGCTGCTTCCTGCTGGCCATGAAGGACGACAGCATCGAGGGCATCTACGACACGCTCAAGCAGTGCGCGCTCATCTCCAAGTCGGCGGGCGGCATCGGCGTGGCGGTGAGCTGCATCCGCGCCACGGGGAGCTACATCGCCGGCACCAACGGCAACTCCAACGGCCTGGTGCCCATGCTGCGCGTGTACAACAACACGGCGCGCTACGTGGACCAGGGCGGCAACAAGCGCCCCGGCGCCTTCGCCATGTACCTGGAGCCCTGGCACGCCGACGTCTTCGAGTTCCTGGAGCTGAAGAAGAACACGGGCAAGGAGGAGCAGCGCGCCCGCGACCTGTTCTACGGCATGTGGATCCCCGACCTGTTCATGAAGAGGGTGGAGTCCAACCAGGAGTGGGCCCTGATGTGCCCCAACGACTGCCCCGGGCTGGACGAGTGCTGGGGGGAGGAGTTTGAGAAGCTGTACACCGGCTACGAGGCGGCGGGCAAGGCCAAGCGCGTGGTGAAGGCGCAGCAGGTGTGGCACGCCATCATCGAGTCGCAGACGGAGACGGGCACGCCCTACATGCTCTACAAGGACGCCTGCAACCGCAAGAGCAACCAGCAGAACCTGGGCTGCATCAAGTCCAGCAACCTGTGCACGGAGATCATCGAGTACACCAGCGGGGACGAGGTCGCCGTGTGCAACCTGGCCTCCATCGCGCTCAACATGTACGTGACGGCCGAGCGCACCTTCGACTTCAAGAAGCTGGCCAGCGTCACCAAGGTGATCGTGAAGAACCTCAACAAGATCATCGAGGTCAACTTCTACCCGGTGCCGGAGGGCGAGCGCTCCAACAAGAGGCACCGGCCAATCGGCATCGGCGTGCAGGGCCTGGCCGACGCCTTCATCCTGATGCGCTACCCCTTCGAGAGCCCGGAGGCCCAGCTCCTCAACAGGCACATCTTCGAGACCATCTACCACGCGGCGCTGGAGTCGAGCTGCGAGCAGGCGGCGGAGCTGGGCCCGTACGAGACGTACCCGGGCTGCCCCGTCAGCAAGGGGGTGCTGCAGTACGACATGTGGGGCGTGACCCCCACCGACCTCTGGGACTGGAAGCTGCTCAAGGAGAAGATCGCCAAGCACGGCGTGAGGAACAGCCTGCTGCTGGCGCCCATGCCCACCGCCTCCACCGCACAGATCCTGGGCAACAACGAGTCCATCGAGCCCTACACCAGCAACCTGTACACCCGCAGGGTGCTCTCCGGGGAGTTCCAGATCATCAACCCCCACATGCTGAAGGACCTCACCGAGAGGGGGCTGTGGAGCGAGGAGATGAAGAACCAGCTCATCGCGCAGAACGGCTCCATTCAGGTAAAGGCTGCACCTAGCGCGCAACACGCGCATGACACTCGCGCACGCCTAACGCACACGCACACATCCAACCCTAAAACACAAACATCTAAAACACCAACATCTAAAAGTAATATACACACACACCCATCTAAACCTGAAACACACAAACATCTAAAACTAAAACACAAACATCTAAAACTAAAACACCAACATCTAAAACTAATATACACACACACGCGCATCTAAACCTGAAATGCACATCTAAACCTAAAACACACAAACATCTAAACCTAAACATACACGCGCATCTAAACACACACGCCTAACCACACTCATTTTGCCGTGCTGTATGTTGCCCTCATGCCTCCGCCGCTGTCCCCCTGCAGGCCATCTCTGGGATCCCGGCGGACCTCAAGGAGCTCTACAAGACGGTGTGGGAGATCTCCCAGAAGACCATCCTGAAGATGGCGGCGGACCGCGGGGCGTACATCGACCAGAGCCAGTCGCTCAACATCCACATCGCAGAGCCCAACTACGGCAAGCTGACCAGCATGCACTTCTACGGCTGGAAACAGGTGAGTCCCCCTCCCCTAACCCCTGGATTAACCTTTAATAAACCACGCCACCAGGTGTGAGTGTGATGAGGCATTACATTACATTACAAGCCATAGGAAATCTGCCTTTTCCTGTTTGTCCGCATAGCTGTACGATGGATAGCTCACGAGTGAGGTCACGAGGCCACAGGGAAAGGGCCGTTCTCCAACGGCTTGTAATGGCTGAGCCCTCACACCTGGGTGACATCACCCCCTAACATACGCGCTCAAGAGCTTCAGGACACGTTAAGAGACGAGTCTCTCCCCCCCCCTCCAGGGCCTGAAGACCGGCATGTACTACCTGCGGACGAAGCCTGCCGCAGCCCCCATCCAGTTCACGCTGAACAAGGACATGCTGAAGGAGGAGGCCCCGGCGGAGACGGCCGAGGAGGCCAAGGAGCGCAACACGGCCGCCATGGTCTGCTCCCTGGAGAACCGCGACGACTGCCTCATGTGTGGCTCCTAGTGCTCACTGAGGGAGGGAGGAGCCGTCACTGAGGGGGGGAGGAGCCATCACTGAGGGGAGGAGCCATCACTGAGGGGAGGAGCCATCACTGGGGGGGAGGTGCTCTATGAAATAATTTCCACTTCCATGCACTCCTAGGAATTGTATATTTATCAAGGGTTCAATAGTCACTTTTTTTAACGTTTGAAATACTAGTTTGAGAAATCTTTGGAAAAAAATTATTCATCTGATTGTTTGTTATTGCTTTTGTTCTATAATAAAACTGTAAAATGCAGCAATTGGTTCTGAAGTTATTTGGGAGGAATGAAAGCAGCAGAGGAATGAACTTAAACATCTCAGTTCTACTACAGGAAGCGGGCACTTAAACACGCACCTTCTCAACGTGGTGTCCACGTGAACATGTAAAGACCGCAGCTCCTGTTAAACAGACGGGCAGATTACGTCATCAGAACCAGTCTTCACCAGCTGGGCCCAGGGGGTTTAGCCGCTGGTAAGGCTGGAAACGTGACTGTCTGCTGCTCATCGTTACAAAGCCATCACTATGCGCTTGTTTTAAAGTGGATGTATCGCAATGGCGAGGCGCACACAGCTTTTGGTCGTTCTGTAAATATTCTAGAACCTCCGGGTGCTCTACTGGCGGGCAAAGCAGAAAGGGGAGGTAATATGAAAATTCCAGATCGGCGCGTCTGAACTTTGTTTCTTCAAAGGCAGAGCAGGATACCTCGTGCTCGTTACACCTATCTCCATTTCTAGCTACTAGGGGAAGCATAGGTAGGCTAGAGGAACTCATTGTTCATAACCAAGATTATTATTTTTTTTAAATCTGTGAGCTCACTTTAATACTTGCGCATAAAGTGAACCTTGAAGCGAACTTTTAATTCTTGATCTGATATTTTACGGTTCAGCCACCCTCTTGTCGTTCACTGCGATGAGGAAATGAAACACCAGAGAAATGCTTTTTTAAATATATTTTCTTATAAAATAATGAAAACATAATTTACACTTTAAATGTACACTCATTGATACAACCCCAAGCAAAACAAAGTTCAATCTAACACGTTTTAACCTCGGCCAGACGTCACAGAGCATACAATGGAATCGACACACAGTACCCTCTCATCTTCACTATTTTGTTATCAGATCCAAAAGTGGCCAATGTCTTTAAAAATAAATTATCAAAATATTAAACATCTAAAAAAGAAGCTTGTCTTGATGCATTACTGTGATCTGTGCAATACGGCTGCACTGCGCTATGCTCCACGCTCAGGTAATCATTAGCATCCATTGATTTGTATACAAAAACTAAAAAAAAACAGCATTGCCCCACCACATGCAAAGAAAACTAACGATTAAGACATTTATAAAAAACAAATCAACACCTATTAAGCTGCTTGGTTCAAAGTCGTTCCCCGTCCAAGAAACAGTAAGAATGTAGAAGTTTTTAAAAGGATGCGTGTTGACACTTGACTTAACATCTCGCTCAATCTGCAATCCCCAAAACCAAAGAATATCAACTCCAGTAAAACCCTTCTGAACCAGAACCCATCCTGCAGGAAATCACCTTCTCGGACCCAATCCTCCTCTTCGAATAAGAACAGTGTTTTGTAATGAATCAAATCTGTCAAAATTGATCGAAGCCTGAAACCCGGCCAAACTCTCACCACCTCCGAGGGTTTGTGAGCCTGTCCTGTCGGATGCCTCGCTCGGAGCCCCAGAGACGGATAGGATCGGCGGACCAGGGGACTCGAACACAGTGATTCCACGCGTATAAATATCAAGTCTTCCAAAAAGGTGGAGAGGAGAAAAGTCTCGTGTGCACCGAGTCTTCTCTGTCCTTCCCAGGATCAGAGAGAACGTGGATTGGTGCGTTGCCATCTATGAGTTGGGTGGGCGTCATCCTGAGAGGGTTGGGGGCGGAGCTCCAGTTTGATCCGGTGGGGTTGTGACAGGGTGAATCGTCCACGGGGGTGTAGACATGAACAGTACAAGTGAGAGTAAAACGCACCCCAGCTGAGATTTCTGGAAAGCTTTTCATTCAGTACCAGTTTTTTTTGATTAAACACAAAATACATTTCTGTATTAAAAATAAAATATTATATATAAGTAGGGTATTGTCAAACGGGCTAGCAGTATAAATAGCGTATTTTTTTATGATCGTTTAGGTTTAGGACTTAGAAAACACTCAGTCGCACTTCATTCTCTCATCAGCCACTCAACAGATATGTACACGAAGACACTGAAGCTACGGTCTCTAACTGAAGACCACGCAGAACTTCAGTTTGTACAACACCATGTACTCTCATATTTGTTCATTTTCATTGGTTCTTTTTGATTACAGAAAACAATTGTCCCTTGTCATAAAGTCCGGTTCCAAAGACCCTCCGAAATCAGACGACAGGACGTAAAACAGAGAGAGAAACAACATCTGGAGAATCGAGATTAAGATTAACTGTGGAAATCCACCAGATCTGGCATCACTGAGCTCATGACATCAATTTGTTTCCCGCTCGCTACACAAGCTGATGGCTTGTGTGTCACCAGTATGCATCTCTCTCTCACACGCGCGCGCACACACACACACACACACACACACACACACACACACACACACACACACACACACACACACACACACACCCCAGCTGACTTGCATCAGAACAGTATTAGGCCTTCCTCAGATAATGAGTCTTCCCCTACTCCTACGTCCCTGGGCTCTGAGCGTATAGATATATAGATGTACAGTAAGCATTACAGTATAGAAAAATAAACAGGTATAGCCAGAGGACAGCCTGGAGAGACATTGAAGACCATTTTGGTGGAGCGCGGAGAGAGGGGGTGTGTGTGTGTGTGTGTGTGTGTGTGTGTGGAGAGGGGGGGGGGGGGCACAATAGGCGTGTTTAAAGTGTTGGGCTCACATTTACAAAATATTTATATATTTTTGTCCTCCCTTTTAAAAGTTCTTCGTAGTTCTCTCCTGTTTAAGGCGGTCCAGTTTAAAGTGGAGGGAGGAATCTAGCAGGAGAGTCAACGTGTTGAACAGCGCAGTACTGCAGCTTAAAACCAGTCCTCATGTCTAGTGGGACTCCAGCTTTAAACCAGTCCTCATGTCTAGAGGGACTCCAGCTTTAAACCAGTCCTCATGTCTAGAGGGACTCCAGCTTTAAACCAGTCCTCATGTCTAGAGGGACTCCAGCTTTAAACCAGTCCTCATGTCTAGTGGGACTCCATCTTTAAACTAGTCTCCTTCAGCGTCTTCCAAAATCCTCTCCTCCGACATCGCCGGCGTCCTGGTGTGCGAGGTCACTTCCTGTCGGGCTGCGGGCCGGTGCGAGGTCACTTCCTGTCGGGCTGCGGGCTGGCGAACAGCATGCTGAACTTGCGGAGCTGCTCGCTGGCGGAGGAGCTCTCCTCCTGCAGACGCTGGTTGTTCTGACGGAGGTCCGCCATCTCCGCCATCAGCACCACCTTGTCCTTCTTCTCCTGCAGGGTTGGATGGTAAACGGACCGCGTTTATACCGCGCTAAACTAACCAGAGGCCACTCAAAGCGCTCTACGATACCGCCTCACGTTCACCTGATCATGCACACATTCACACACCGACGGCGGAGTCAGCCAATCAGGGCAGAGGACAGAGGAAGAGGAGGATCTGGAGGAGGACGGGGGGACCCCTAGAGGAGCTGGAGGAGGACAGAGGGAGGTCTCTTACCTTCTCCAGGTCGGTGTTGAGCTGCTTCAGCTTCACCTCCAGGTGGTGCAGGCGTCCCGGCAGGTCGTGGTTCACCTCGTCGCTGAGGAGACACACGCAGTAACATGAAGGGATGAACGAGACTCTGAGGTTCAGGGGTCCTCGACTCAGTCCTCAGACTCACAGGGCAGTACCGGCTTCAGCCGCCAGGTGGCAGCGTCAGTGTGCGTGTGTAATGAACCTTCACTGCAGAAGAAGAGCTTTGTAACATTATCTCACCGTCAGGGGATCGAAACAAAACCTAAGGATAACTTAGTCGTTATACCCCTTGGTGTGTGTGTGTGTGTGTGTGTGTGTGTGTGTGTGTGTGTGTGTGTGTGTGTGTGTGTGTGTGTGTGTGTGTGTGTGTGTGTGTGTGTGTGTGTGTGTGTGTGTGTGTGCGTGCGTGCGCGCCCCTACCCGCTGAAGGTGGGCGTGGTCCGCGGCGTCTGCGGCGTCTGGAACTGGACCGGACTGACGGACGGACGCAGGTCCTGACCTCCGACCGGAGGCTCCGTCAGCGAGAAGAGAGACACCGTCCTCTGAACTGCACGCACACACACACACACACACACACACACACACACACAAACACACGAGACAGACACACACACAAACACACACACACACGAACACACACGAGAGACACGCACACAAACACAGAATACAGACACACACACACAGAAGAGAGACACACACACACACACACAAATTAGCTGTAGCACAACCAGGTCCGTGGTGTTTGTTTGTTGCCATGGAGACACACTGGGTAACACACACACACACACACTCCCTCACCCCCTCACTCCCTCCCCGCCACCCCCCCTCCCCTCCCCTCCCCCGTATCATCCCTGCGTGGCTTCGCCCCGGCGGTGCTAAAGGGTCAGAGGTCAGAGGTCAAAGGGGGCGTCCTCACCCTCCCCCTCACCTTCGTAGGCGCGGGCGGCGCTGACCAGGCTGGTCCACTCCAGCCCCCCCCCGCTGGTGTCCGGGAGCGGCATCAGCCCCGGGTCCAGCCGCCGCAGGGGGGGCACCTGGTCCCGCCCCTCCACCAGGGAGAGCTCCGAGGAGGAGAGGGCCGCTGGGGGAGAGGGGGGAGGGAGAGGGGGGGGGAGGAGAGGGGGAGGGGGGGGGAGAGAGTGAGTTAACTCTGATCTGCCGGCTGGTGGTTGGCCCCCCCTGGAGGTTAGATCCCCCGTCCCAGCCCCCCCGCTCACCTTTCTTGGCCCCCTGGCCCCCGGGGGGGGGGGGCCCGTGGGGCTTGCGGGAGGGCAGGGTGCAGGTGAAGAGGACGGCGGCGGGGGCGCCCACGCTCTCCTCCGCCGCGTAGCTGGCGTCACGGCGCCCGCTGCACAGCGACTCGTCGGAGAAGGTCCTCTGGAGGGGGCGCCTGGGGGACTGGGGGGGAGAGGGGGGAGGAGGGGGGGGGGAGAGGGGGGGGGGGAGAGAGAGGGAGGGTGAGGTGACCCTCCAGACAGAGGACCGCCGGCGGGACCGACCCTTCTCTGAGTTACTACGAGTTCATCTTCAGTCTTTGTGTGAATCCCCCCTGCTCCTGGTACGGTCTCTCTCTGGGGGGGGTACGGTCTCTCTCTGGGGGGGGTACGGTCTCTCTCTGGGGGGGGTACGGTCTCTCTCTGGGGGGGGGGGGGGGGTACGGTGTCTCTCTGGGGGGGGGGGTACGGTCTCTCTCTCGGGGGGGTACGTACGGTGTTTCTTGGGGGGGGTACGGTCTCTCTCTGGGGGGGTACGGTCTCTCTCTGGGGGGGGTACGGTCTCTCTCTGGGGGGGGTACGGTCTCTCTCTGGGGGGGGTTACGGTGTCTCCCTGGGGGGGGTACGTACGGTGTCTCTCGGGGGGGGTACGGTCTCTCTGGGGGGGGTACGGTCTCTCTCTGGGGGGGGTACGGTCTCTCTCTGGGGGGGGGTAGGGTCTCTCTCTGGGGGGGTACGGTCTCTCTCTGGGGGGGGTACGGTCTCTCTCTGGGGGGGGTACGGTCTCTCTCTGGGGGGGGTACGGTCTCTCTGGGGGGGGTACGGTCTCTCTCTGGGGGGGTACGGTCTCTCTCTGGGGGGGGTACGGTCTCTCTCTGGGGGGGTACGGTCTCTCTCTGGGGGGGGTACGGTCTCTCTCTGGGGGGGGTACGGTCTCTCTCTGGGGGGGGTACGGTCTCTCTCTGGGGGGGGGGTACGGTCTCTCTCTGGGGGGGGTACGGTCTCTCTCTGGGGGGGGTTACGGTGTCTCCCTGGGGGGGGTACGGTGTCTCTCTCTGGGGGGGGTACGTACGGTCTCCCTCTGGGGGGGGGTACGGTCTCTCTCTGGGGGGGGTACGGTCTCTCTCTGGGGGGGGGTACGGTGTCTCTCTGGGGGGGGGGTACGGTCTCTCTCTCGGGGGGGGTACGGTCTCTCTGGGGGGGGTACGGTGTCTCTCGGGGGGGTACGGTGTCTCTCTGGGGGGGGTACGGTGTCTCTCTGGGGGGGGGTACGGTCTCTCTCTGGGGGGGGTACGGTCTCTCTCTGGGGGGGGGGTACGTACGGTCTCTCTCTGGGGGGGGTACGGTGTCTCTCTGGGGGGGGGGTACGTACGGTCTCTCTCTGGGGGGGTACGTACGGTCTCTCTCTGGGGGGGGGGGGGGGGTACGTACAGTGTCTCTCGGGGGGTTGTCGGCCGGGTAGTCCATGATGATGAGCTTCTTCAGGTCGTCCTCCACGGTGCTCTTGTAGGTCCTCCGCGGGGAGCGCAGGTCCCTCAGTGATGCCCGCAGCCGCGGCTGGCCGAACACGTTCTTGGAGTTCAGCTCCACCTGCCTGGGGGGGGGGGGGGGTCAGCACCGGCTCTGAGAAGAGGTCCCTTCTCTGCCCCTCCCAACGGGCCTCGGTTCACCATGGCGATGGAACTCCCTCAAACCAGGAAATCAATTCCACGCCAGCCTTCCCAGAATCCCTTGCCCCACGGGAGCACGTGTCCAGCCGAGTCCGATATAACGGACAGGAGGTGAGGGTCCCATTCGTTTACAGGTTGCTAAAGGTCCCATGGCATGCCACCAGGTGTGGTGGGATTAGCTGCTAAAAGCCGTTTTGGAAATCTGCCCCTTATGACATCACAATCTGCCCCTTATGACATCACAGGTGGGCGTGTCCACCTCGATGTGTGAGGGATGGATGAACAACGTTTGCCACTGGGTTGGCTGGTAGACTGATCTATCCAGCACACATCTAGGTGGACACGCCCACCTGTGATGTCATAAGGGGCAGATTTAGCAGCTTTTCACACCACACCTGGTGGCATGGCATGGGACCTTTAATGTAAAGGAATATAAAGAGGACTACTTTCTACCTAGTTGGCTAAGTAGTACTAGTTGGCACCAACGTCCTCCCGTCTGGAGAACCTCATCCCCCTGAAGTTATAGAATAATACGGTGCTAGACGGTGCGACGCGGTCACGTACTTCTTGCTGCCGTTGTCAGAGCTGGAGGTCGTGGGGATGACCAGGCCGGAGAGGCCGTTGTCCTCCGGTTGCCACGCCGACGTCCTGCTCTTCCCGTAGAAGCTTTTGGGGGCGGAGCTGGAGAGGGGGGCGGAGTTCAGCAGGGCCAGGGTGGGCGTGGCCGCGGAGGCTCTGGCGGGACGGCCCTGGTCGGAGGAGGGTGTCTGGTACCCCTGGGGGGTGTAGCAGCCCCTGTGGGGGGGGGGGAGACGGGGTCAACCGGGACATCGGGGAACCCATTAGAGCCCCTCAACCGAGGAGACCCACGACTCACTGGATCAGAGCTCACCTGGTCTCTGCAGAGCCCAGAGACCAGGTGAGCTCACGTCCCCGGTGGAAGTCAGGCTTCACAGTATTAGGGGGGGGGGGGGGAGGACTCTGCTATGCAGAGTCCTCCCCCCCCCCCCCCCCTAATACTGTGAAGCCTGACTTCCACCGGGGACGTCTGCACCGCGATCCCCGCTGCAGATCGCTGCCCCTCTAATCAACGAGACCATTCCCACCGGGCGCGGCTGCGGGACGTCTCAGCAGCGTCCCAGGAGCGGCTCACCGCGCCGCAGCGCTATCGTCCCGCAGCGCTATCGTCCCGCAGTGCTATCGTCCCGCAGTGCTATCGTTCCGTTAGCGCACTTCTATTTGTGACGCGAGCCGTTGCTGAACCGCGTCAATTTCGACAGAGCAGATCGAGCCGGGCAGGAAGTGAAATAGTGAAGGCCATAGAGCATCCGGTCAATTCTCAAAATAAAACACAATACTCAGCTCATGTAGCCTATCACAACTTCACATCAACATTACGTCATGACCGGTGGCACCAGGTCAGCAGTCAATCGATCAAAGGGTCTCAGAGGGTCGGCAACATGGACGACGAGAGACTCATTAGGTGCGTTTCCATCCCCCCAATTTAATGCGAAACTTTGAAGTATCGAATCAGTAAACGGTGATGGAAACACCAAAATTCGGATAAAAATCCTCTAATTCGCAAAAAAGTTTAACCGCTCGCTTGAGGTGGTTTTTGAGAAATGCGAAACAGAGTAAATTCGCAAAATGGGAGATGGAAACACATTTTGCGAATCAGCTGTGACGTAGCGAACTTTGAACACACGATTTCCGCATAACGACCGGCCATAGCGACCCTGCCGACATCAACGTGTAACGTCATCACCCTATTCCGCTGCAACCACTTGATGGAAACGCACCTAATTCAAATTACTTTTTTGCGAACTTTCTAAAGATTTGCATCACCTTTTAGATGGAAACGCCCCTATTGTCGAAGTGGAGCAACATAAAATTATTTATGAAATAAATGAACCTTTTTATAAGGACCATGTCAGAAAGGACAAAGCGTGGCATTTAATTGCTGTAGTTTTGGGAGTGGAAGGTGAGTGCATTAGGTTTAGGATTATCGTGATCTCGTGTGAATACGTCTGGCTCGCAAGGCAGCGCTACGCTGCCGTTACGCGCCCGGTGGAAATTGACGAGTTCGCAGCCGTTCCGCAGCGCGTGCGTCCCCGGTGGAAATCAGGCGTAAGACCACGGTGAATAAAGTAGAGTATAAAGCAGAATGTACATAAACACATGGCTACATCTCCCAGACCACCGGTACGGTACCTGTAACGAAGCATCGTGCTCTAAGAGGTGTTGCGCCGAGCGCCCGGGGATAGCTCCGTACAGTCCACCACCGACTGAGTCCTTTAACCGGCCGGACGGACGCGCTGGTTTGTGTGTTTAATGTGAGTCTGTGTGCGTTCATAACCGGGGGGGGGGGGGGGAGGGGCTTAGCCACACATCCCTGGTGGCAGCTGGCCTGACAGCCTGCAGCTGCGCGGGGTTTAGCTGGCCATACCGGACAGAACCGGCTAAGCTCCCGGTGACGTCTCTTACCTCCGGTGGAACGGGTCCGCCTTGTCCGCGCTGGAGCCGGGCGGCGGGAACGTCCTGGTCCGGTATCCTTTGTTCTGATTGGCCGGTGAAGATTCCCGCCTCCGGCCCTCGCCGCTGCCCCCCCCGCTCCTCACCACGGAGGGGGGGTCCTGGGGCCCGCCCAGCGACCCCTGACCCAGGTACCCCTGGACCGTGAGCACCGGCCCCAGTAGTCCCGGGCCCAGCACCCCCAGGGTGAGGGGCTTGTGGGAGGGGCCGGGGCCGGCAGGGGGGGGGCGGGCGTGGTGGGTGAAGTGGGGCGGGGCGTCGATGCCGCTGTCGCTGGAGCCGCCCTTGTTGAAGGGGTCGGGGTCGGCGGGGTCGGGGGCGTCGCCCGGGCCCCCGCCCCCGTTGCCCATGACCTCCCCCCGGGGGGCGCCGTCGAACCAGCGCTCGTCGCTGTGGCCGCTGGACGCGTTGCTGGACAGCGTGTTGCTGCTGGAGTGGCTGGAGTACTGAGCCTCGCCCTGCAGACCAGAGCAGTGGAGCACAGAGCGGTTAGACCAGAGCAGTGGAGCACAGAGCGGTTAGACCAGAGCAGTGGAGCATAGAGCGGTCAGACACAGAGCCGTCAGACCAGAGCAGTGGAGCACAGAGCGGTCAGACCAGAGCAGTGGAGCACAGAGCGATCAGACACAGAGCAGTCAGACCAGAGCAGTGGAGCACAGAGCCGTCAGACCAGAGCAGTGGAGCACAGAGCCGTCAGACCAGAGCAGTGGAGCACAGAGCCGTCAAGACACAGAGCAGTCAGACACAGAGCAGTCAGACACAGAGCAGTCAGACACAGAGCAGTCAGACACAGAGCAGTCAGACACAGAGCAGTGGAGCACAGAGCCGTCAAGACACAGAGCAATCAGACACAGAGCAGTCAGACACAGAGCAGTCAGACACAGAGCAGTCAAACACAGAGCAGTGGAGCACAGAGCCGTCAGACCAGAGCAGTGGAGCACAGAGTGGTCAGACACAGAGCAGTCAGACCAGAGCAGTGGAGCATAGAGCCGTCAGACACAGAGCCGTCAGACCAGAGCAGTGGAGCACAGAGCCGTCAAGACACAGAGCAGTCAGACACAGAGCAGTCAGACACAGAGCAGTCAGATAGAGCAGTCAGACACAGAGCAGTCAGACACAGAGCAGTGGAGCTCAGAGCCGTCAGACCAGAGCAGTGGAGCACAGAGCGGTCAGACACAGAGCAGTCAGACCAGAGCAGTGGAGCACAGAGCCGTCAAGACACAGAGCAGTCAGACCGGAGCAGTGGAGCACAGAGCAGTCAAGACACAGAACAGTCAGACCGGAGCAGGGGAGCACAGAGCAGTCAAGACACAGAACAGTCAGACCGGAGCAGGGGAGCACAGAGCAGTAAGACACAGAGCAGTCAAACACAGAGCAGTCAAACACAGAGCAGTCAGACAAGAGCAGTTGAACACAGAGCAGTCAGATAGAGCAGTCAGACAGAGAGCAGTCAGACCCGAGCAGTCGCGCACAGAGCAGTCAGACCCGAGCAGTCGCGCACAGAGCAGTCAGACCAGAGCAGTCGAACACAGAGCAGTCAAACACAGAGCAGTCAGACAAGAGCAGTTGAACACAGAGCAGTCAGACAGAGCAGTCAGACCAGAGCAGTCGAACACAGAGACAACCCATAGACTAGGAGATGAAACACAGAGCTCCTCTCCTGCACCAGGAGAGGATGTGAGGAGACAGAGACCCATGTAGGGACGCGTCAGGACGGGTTTGGGTCTGACCTTTGAGTGCCTGTTGGGAGAGTCCTTCCCCGGGACGTCATGCCTGGGGGGCCTTCGCTGCCCCCCCCCTGCACCCATCCCTCGAGACGGCACTGGGACATGCCAGACCGGCTCTGCGAACACACAAACTATTTATTAAACCCAATTACTAGCACGACTATAGTTAAAACTGACGACACATGCGGGTGTTGGTAGATGTGTGCATCCATCACTGCATGTGTGTGCACAATTGCGTGTGTGTGTGTGTGTGTACATGTCTGTGTGTATGTGCACGAGTGTGTTTCTGTGTACGTGGGTGCGTGCGTGCGTGTGTGTGTGTCTCTGTGTGTGTACCTGGTTTGCAGCGCTCCATCGTGCTCTCCTGGCTGGTGAAGCCAGACGACGACTCTCCACTGGAGGTCACGTCTAGCACCATGGGGGGCTCGTAGCCCACCAGGGGGCGCTGTCCCGGGACGAACCTACACACACACAGACACACACACACACACACACACACACACACACACACACACACACACACACACAGTGTTAGAGGCTGACAGAGGACGCCCACAGAGTCGTCCCTTTGTTCGGGGCGCTGGAGGGCGAGCTTCAGGTTTTTGTGGTCTGGATTCCGCCGCTCCTCGGCCGTTGAGCGGGAAACGAGTTCCTCAGGTCCGACCGGGCGTCCAAACCCCCCCCGCATTCAGCGCTACAGCCTCCCACACACAACAGCCTCTCTCTGTTCACAGGCTCTTCAGGAGCGCCTAATGGGGAGCGTTTAGGGAGCGGGGAGCAGTCATTACAGACGGGAGGACAGGTTGAGTCAGGGCCGCCGGGGGCGGAGAGGAGGGTAATACACACACTGAACACACACACACACACACACACACACACACTGAACACACACATAAACACACACACACACACACACACACACTGAACACACACACACACACACTGAACACACACACACACACACACACACTGAAGACACACCCACACACTGAACCCACACACACACACACTGAACACACACACACACACTGAAGACACACCCACACACTGAACACACACATAAACACACACACACACACACACACACTGAAGACACACCCACACACTGAACACACACACACACACTGAAGACACACCCACACACTGAACACACACATAAACACACACACACACACACACACTGAACACACACACACTGAAGATACACACACTGAACACACACATAAACACACACACACACACACACTGAACACACACACACTGAACACACACACACTGAAGACACACCCACACACTGAACACACACACACTGAACACACACACACTGAAGACACACCCACACAAAGAACACACACTGAACACACACACACTGAAGACACACACACACACAAAGAACACACACTGAACACACACACACTGAACACACACACACTGAAGACACACACACAAAGAACACACACTGAACACACACACACTGAAGACACACACACACAAAGAACACACACTGAACACACACACACTGAAGACACACACACACAAAGAACACACACTGAACACACACACACACACACACACACACACACACACACACGATGAACACACACTGAACACACACACACTGAACACACACACACACACACACACACACACACACTGAGCACACACACACACCCACACACACACACACAATGAACACACACACACACACACTGAACACGCACACACACACACACTGAACACACACAGAACACCGACACCCACACCCACACCCACACCTGTCGGGGGAGGGCTTGTAGCGTACGAAGGGGCCGAGGCCGGGGCCGTGGGGGCCCAGCAGCCCGGGGGAGGGGGAGGAGAAGCTGGCCGAGGGGTTCCTGTAGGGCAGCAGCCGGTCGCCCCCTGCTGGGGACACCGTGTACTGGTTCTCTGGGTAGCTCACCGGCCTGGGAGGGGGGAGGGGGGAGGGGGGGAGGAACACGGGTCAGAGACGCACATGGTCCCCACGGAGTCACTGGGGAGGCGGACGGGGTGTGAGTGTGTGTGCGTGTTCAGTGTGTGTATGTGTTCAGTGTGTGTGTGTGCGCGCGTGCGTGCGTGCGTGCGTGTGTGTGCGCGTGTGTTCAGTGTGCGTGTGTGACGTGTATGTGTTCAGTGTGTGTGTGTGTGTGTGTGTGTGTGTGTGTATGTGTTCAGTGTGTGTGTGTGTGTGTGTGTGTGTGTTCAATGTGTATGTGTG
Source organism: Gadus macrocephalus (assembly GCF_031168955.1). Classification (NCBI taxonomy): domain Eukaryota; kingdom Metazoa; phylum Chordata; class Actinopteri; order Gadiformes; family Gadidae; genus Gadus; species Gadus macrocephalus. The sequence goes on from NC_082397.1 coordinate 1,235,987, forward strand.
TGTGTGTGTATGTGTTCAGTGTGTATGTGTTCAGTGTGTATGTGTGTGTGTGTGTGTGTATGTGTTCAGTGTATGTGTTCAGTGTGTATGTGTTCAGTGTGTATGTGTGTGTGTGTGTGTGTGTGTGTGTGTATGTGTGTGTTCAGTGTATGTGTTCAGTGTGTGTGTGTATGTGTTCAGTGTGTGCGTGTGTGTGTTCAGTGTGTGTGTGTGTGTGTGTGAGCCCAATGGCAATAATGAGATTACAACTTCAATGAACCAAAACAAATTAAAATAATGACAGAAAGTAATGAGTTGTAGGAATATCAATTGCAGATTTGTGTTAACACGTGTAAACAGAACTGCTCTGTAATGAGGATTAAGATAGAGAACAAGACAGGACTGGACTTGAACCAACACTTTATCCTAACTCCTTGATGTTTATCCATGGATCACTTAGCCTTAATGAGACCTGCAGTGAACTCAGGTCGTTAATGAGACCTGCAGTGAGCTCAGGTCGTTAATGAGACCTGCAGTGAGCTCAGGTCGTTAATGAGACCTGCAGTGAGCTCAGGTCGTTAATGAGACCTGCAGTGAGCTCAGGTCGTTAATGAGACCTGCAGTGAGCTCAGGTCGTTAATGAGACCTGCAGTGAACTCAGGTCGTTAATGAGAGCTGCAGTGAGCTCAGGTCGTTAATGAGACCTGCAGTGAGCTCAGGTCGTTAATGAGACCTGCAGTGAACTCAGGTCGTTAATGAGAGCTGCAGTGAGCTCAGGTCGTTAATGAGACCTGCAGTGAGCTCAGGTCGTTAATGAGACCTGCAGTGAACTCAGGTCGTTAATGAGAGCTGCAGTGAGCTCAGATACAGGTCGTTAATAGAGTTCGTTAAGGGGCAGAAGGGCCGACGCATCTTTCTCCAGCATGTCTCCAGGTTAAGCCCTTCTTCATCAGCATGTCTGTGATGCTCCACAGGGCTATACTGGGACCGGTACCCGTCCCAGTGCAGCACAGGGCTATACTGGGACCGGTACCAGTCCCAGTGCAGCACAGGGCTATACTGGGACCGGTACCAGTCCCAGTATAGCACAGGGCTATACTGGGACCGGTACCAGTCCCAGTGCAGCACAGGGCTATACTGGGACCGGTACCAGCCCCAGTGCAGCACAGGGCTATACTGGGACCGGTACCAGCCCCAGTGCAGCACAGGGCTATACT
>NC_082397.1:1242182-1249142 GCF_031168955.1 Gadus macrocephalus
CTAGGTCCTGTTCTGGGTCCTAGTCTAGGTCCTGGTCTAGGCCCTGGTCTAGTCCTGGTCTAGTTCCTGGTCCTAGTCTAGGTCCAGGTCCTAGTCCAGGTCCTTCTCTAGTTCCAGGTCCTGGTCTAGGTCTCGTTCCAGGTCCTGGTCTAGGTCCTGGTCTAGGTCCTGTTCTGGGTCCTAGTCTAGGTCCTGGTCTAGGCCCTGGTCTAGTCCTGGTCTAGTTCCTGGTCCTAGTCTAGGTCCAGGTCCTAGTCCAGGTCCTTCTCTAGTTCCAGGTCCTGGTCTAGGTCTCGTTCCAGGTCCTGGTCTAGGTCCTGGTCTGGGTCCTGGTCTTGGTCCTAGTCTGGGTCCTGGTCTAGGTCCTGGTCTAGGTCCTGGTCTAGGTCCTGGTCTAGGTCCTGGTCTAGGTCCTGGTCTAGGTCCTAGTCTAGGTCCTAGTCTAGGTCCTGGTCTAGTTCCAGGTCCTGGTCTAGTTCCTGGTCTTTCTCTAGTTCCAGGTCTAGTTCCTGGTCCTAGTCTAGGTCCAGGTCCTAGTCCAGGTCCTTCTCTAGTTCCAGTTCCTGGTCCTGGTCCAGGTCCTAGTCTAGGTCCAGGTCCTGGTCCTGGTCCAGGTCACGTGTCGGGGCCCACCTCAGCCACGGTGCCGTCCAGACGGACGTGGAAGCCCAGCTGTCCCAGGCCGTTCCTCCTCAGGGTCATGTCCACCGTCTCACAGCCCACCGTCAGCGGCTGAGGGGGGGGGGGGGGGGGGGGGAGAGGATCAGGGACAGGAAGGACCTCCACACGCCGAGGACTCAATTCTCAATTCTACTTTATTAGTATAGCCCTTCATCACCCTTACAGCCTCGAAGGGCTCAACAGGCCAAACATTTATGAGACCCCCCTGACCCAAGCCCCCACAAGGGCAAGAAAAAAACCTCTGTTAAATGAGCAAGGAAGAAATCTTGAGAAGAAACGCATAGTCGGGGATCCCTCGTTCCAGGGATGCTCAGGAGTGCAATGGGGGCCATAATTGACCTGGCTGTTCAAACGCGGACGCTATGGAAGCCTTTGTGCAGTGTTTGGTAAAGCAGTGGGCGGCTGCCGACTGGGTAAGGAGGATGCATGCGGGCCACGAGTGGAAGGCCTGGAAAAGGGGTGGGATAAAGGGCACAGAGCACCCAGACGTAGCTCCAACACGCTGAAGGCTGTTGCTGGAGGTCCTACTCACATTAATGTCCCCACATCTCTACCACACCAAGAGCTCCCTTAGTCACACGCTGAAGGCCATCAACCAGCAGATCCTACCCAACTGGAGGGAGGACATGGTGACGCTTCAACTTAATAACTAACTAACAACTAACCTACTTGGCTTTAAACCTCCCAGCCCCTTTGTTCTTATCAAATGATATGAAAGAGTTGAATTCGACCCATGGCGTTCCTTCTCTGGTAGCTCTTTCTCTCTCTGCTGTGAATAACATCGACACTAAGGGCGTTTAGCAGACGCTTTTAGCCAAAGCGACTTACAGTCGGTACATTTGTCAGAAGAAAGAAAAACAACAACATATCTCTGTGGGTACAGTAAGGATGTTCATAGAACCAGGTGCCAAGCACTAACCATCACTAGGTTAACCCGTTCACCGTATACAACAGAGGTAGCTAGGATAAGACGCTGCACGATGCTACGTCTAGCATTGTGTATATAAAGCACAGTGGGGGGGGGGGTCTCTCACCTTTAACCTCTGCACCACCTCCCTGATGTCCTGGGCGCAGCCCTCGGCCACGCGCACGGCGATGTAGTCCCCGCGGCCGTAGAAGATCTTCAGCGCCAGCCGCTCCGCCGTCCAGCCGATGACGTCGGAGCAGAAGCAGTTGAACACCACCTCCTTGGTGGCCTGGTCCACCAGCAGCACGTACTCCTCCGACAGGCCCAGCGCGCAGGCCATCTCCGCCCCGCCGCCGCTGAAGTCCTGGGCCAGCACGCGCCAGGCCACCGCCCCCGCCGCGCCCAGCTCCGCCCCCTCCCGTGCCCGCGCCCGCTCCCGCTTCTTGGACGCCAGCGAGATGAGGTTGTTGAGCTTCCCGGCCGAGTCCATGGGCGTGCCGCTGACGCAGTTCTCGGCCAGGTCGCGGAGGTACTCCTGCCGCGTGCGCGTCGCCATGGTGTGGAACTTGTCCGACTTGTGCGCGGCCGTCTCCGCGTTCAGCACCTTGGCCAGCAGGAAGCTGCGGAAGGCGTCGGGGTCGCGGAACGCCACGCCGCTGGGGATGGGCGGGCCGAAGGGGGGCACGTCCTTCATCCTCGTCACGGCAACGCTGCAGGGGGGGGGGGGGGGGGGGGACCGTTAGAGAATGATGTCATAGACACGGGAGGGGGTGGGGGAGGGGCTGAGCGCCGCGACCTCTGACCTGTAGAAGGTGTTCTCGGAGCAGGGGTTGTGCACGCGGACGATGACGAAGACGTGCTGGAAGTGGGAGAGGATGTTCTGGGGGGTGAAGGGCAGCGCCCCCGGCTCCTGGAAGACGAGGGTCACGATGTCGTTCCCGATGTGCCTCTTCCTCAGGAGCTGAGGAGGAGGAGGAGGGGAGGGGGGGAGGAAGAGGAGGAGGGGTGGGGAGGAAGAGGAGGAGGGGTGGGGAGGAAGAGGAGGAGGGGTGGGTGGGGAGGAAGAGGAGGAGGGGTGGGTTGGGAGGAAGCGGAGGAGGGGTGGGGAGGAAGAGGAGGAGGGGTGGGTGGGGAGGAAGAGGAGGAGGGGTGGGGAGGAAGAGGAGGAGGGGTGGGTGGGGAGGAAGAGGAGGAGGGGTGGGTGGGGAGGAAGAGGAGGAGGGGTGGGGAGGAAGAGGAGGAGGGGTGGGTGGGGAGGAAGAGGAGGAGGGGTGGGTTGGGAGGAAGAGGAGGAGGGGTGGGTTGGGAGGAAGAGGAGGAGGGGTGGGTTGGGAGGAAGAGGAGGAGGGGTGGGGAGGAAGAGGAGGAGGGGTGGGTGGGGAGGAAGAGGAGGAGGGGTGGGGAGGAAGAGGAGGAGGGGTGGGGAGGAAGAGGAGGAGGGGTGAGTGGGGAGGAAGAGGAGGAGGGGTGGGTGGGGAGGAAGAGGAGGAGGGGTGGGAGGAAGAGGAGGAGGGGTGGGTGGGGAGGGAGAGGAGGGGTGAGTGGGGAGGAAGAGGAGGAGGGGTGGGTGGGGAGGAAGAGGAGGAGGGGTGGGTGGGGAGGAAGAGGAGGAGGGGTGGGTGGGGAGGAAGAGGAGGAGGGGTGGGTGGGGAGGAAGAGGAGGAGGGGTGGGAGGAAGAGGAGGAGGGGTGAGTGGGGAGGAAGAGGAGGAGGGGTGGGAGGAAGAGGAGGAGGGGTGAGTGGGGAGGAAGAGGACAGTGAATCATTTATAAGGAACATATTTTGAAGGGATTTAGAAGTCGGGTAACAAGATGGAGGGAGAGGTAGTGAGAGACAGCTCGGCAGAGAGATGGAGAAACTAAACTAGAAACACAAGTGAGCAGAAGGAGCACAGCAGAGAACAGCAGTACGGCTATTTACAATATCCTTTACTAGAATGTGGACAAGTGTGTGTGTGTGTGTGTGTGTGTGTGTGTGGTTCTTGACATGTGCTCTCCAACGGTTGCCAATTCTCTTTTGTCTGCAGAGCGAAGTGTGAAAAGTATAAATTATGTAACTCAGCCCACTACTTCGCGTGCACACACACACACACACACACACACACACACACACACACACACACACACACACACACACACACACACACACACACACACACACACACACACACACACACAGACACACACACACACACACACACACACACAGTCTCTAAGTACTGCTTCCCCTAAACCTCCCAACAGGAGCCCTGCCTGCGATTGGACAGCAGCCAGGAGATGGTGTGCCAGGCCGGTCGAGCCGCCCACATGCAGGCTGATGCTAATGTTTTTAAATATGCATGCAGCATATAATGATGCTTATCATTTGGGTGAAATGGATCATTTCAATATTAGGTTGTTAAAGGTGCATAGTTTAGGTTTACAGGTTGCAACCGATTTTGGGTGAATTTCCCATTAATAACGTACATTACCATTGTATAGCATTGTAATACGCTGCTACTCTGGTGCCATCTTGCGGGGAAATGGCATGAACGGCAACCATCGATTCGGCACTTTGCTCTCTTCCAAGCTGTATTAATTAAGCTATCCTCCTCGTTTTAATTCCAAGATCTATTTGGCTTATTAAACGCCAAACTAGCGAGTAACAACGGACTGCCTATCGCTATGAAGTCAGAATCGGTCCATCATGATCTCTGGTCAGCATTAGAGAAGTCCCCGGGTTCTCTGTGATTCATCATCTGAACCACTAGGGGGCAGCACCCTAGTGGTTCTGTAGTTCCACATCGGAACCACTAGGGGGCAGCACCCTAGTGGTTCTGTAGTTCCACATCGGAACCACTAGGGGGCAGCACGCCCCCTAGTGGTTATCTGTGTTTCCCTCGTCTGAACCGCTAGGGGGCAGCACGCCCCCTAGTAGTCCTCTACGTTTCCCAAATGATGTCTTATCCATTTTACTCTATTATCTTTAGTTGAGCGATTGGATAGATTCGACCTCGGATCATGAATCGGGCTCAGGGAACCACTTGGCTTTTCCCTCTATTTGGTCGTTAAACTCTAGAATTAGGCTAATTTACCACGGAGTGTGACAGAAAACCACAATTTTTCTGTCTTGTTGTTTTAGGCCCAAGACAAAAGTCATTAAAGCTTATTGCATTTGGAAGCCTGGGAGGGGGACCCCTCTTCTGCGATGCTCCTCAAGGTTTCTTCCTACTGGGGAGTCTTTCCTTGCCCTGAAGAGAGCTAGGGTGAGGAGGTGGTGACCTCACATTAAACGGCAATTTACTAATAAAACGTTTAGATCGTCTTAAATTGAACGAATTGTCTGACTGAAATGTGTTCATTGAAATAAGTAAACACACACACACTACCCACCAAGACACACACACACACTACCCACCAAGACACACACACACACTACCCACCAAGACACACACACACACACACTACCCACCAAGACACACACACACACTACCCACCAAGACACACACACACACACACTACCCACCAAGACACACACACACACACACACTACCCACCAAGACACACACACACACACACACTACCCACCAAGACACACACACACACTTCCCACCAAGACACACACACACACACACTACCCACCAAGACACACACACACACTTCCGACCCACCCACACCTCACACACACACGCACACACACGCAGGACAGATGATTCTAACATACACAGGAAAATAATGAGGAAAAAAACAGTGGGCTCCACCCAGTGAGGTTTCAGTTAAGACTTTGAGAAAGAAAGAAAGGCAGAGAACAGAAGGAATCGAGAGCGAGAGAGAGAGAGAGAACCAGAGAGTGGAATGTCACCAAGAACAAAGCCTATAAAAACAGCGAGGAGGAACAAAGCAGCGGCAGCTTCAGCGGCCGAGCGGAGACATCGGTCGTGAGGTTTCCTCTCATAAATGTTCAGCTGAGACCCCGGGATAAATGACAGGCTGCAGCGGCCGCCATCACCGCTGAACGGCCGCTTGGACACGGAATCCTCCGTTCTCCATCGCCCTGTACCGCCGTTAGTCAGAGGGGCAGATCAAATGGCTCTGTGGCTGCGGGTCTCATTGACCCGGGTCCAACGCGCTGGGGTCAGGACCCTGGATGTGTAACGGGGGCGGGGGGCTTGATGTGGTCAGGACTAGTGATGGGTCGTTCGCCACCGAATCAGTTTGAATGAACAAATCTTTAAAAAGAACAAACCAAACTGATTCTTCTCTCTCGTTCGTCTCGTTCGTTCTCAGACTCGACTGATCCCAGACCCACTAGTCGCTGACTGGCTGGTCGTTCACTGACTGTGAGTGGTGCAGAGGGAAGAGGCTAGTGAGCGAGCGTACGATAATACGATTCAATATCAGTGAACTGGTAAGTGCGTGCCGTCTTTGTACTTTCTGTGTCGTGCCAGATTAATATAATATTGGAATGTCTTGTCAATCTGTCTCTACCAGGGACCCCCACCATCAACGCCAAATCAAGTCTATTATCTTGCTGATATGTTAAACATCCAATAATCAACTACACCCCACCCCATCCCGCTGCGTTTGGTTAAAGTAAAGTAATGTTGTGTTGATTGATGACCGACTTCCACGATGGTTTGAGAACGAGAACGAGGGAGGAGCTGAGTCCGACTGACTCCGCTGAGAACCGTGCATCCCATGATCCGATTCACCGCCACCGGAAACGCGACTGAAGGAACGAAGGAACGAAGGAACGAAGGAACGAAGGAACGATTCTGAACGACTCATCGTAGCGTACTGACCGACGCAAACTGAATCAAGGAAAAGAATCATTGAATCCATCACTAGTCAGGACCCTGGATGTGTAACGGGGGAGGGGGGGGCTTGATGTGGTCAGGACCCTGGATGTGTAACGGGGGAGGGGGGGGCTTGATGTGGTCAGGACCCTGGATGTGTAACGGGGGAGGGGGGGGCTTGATGTGGTCAGGACCCTGGATGTGTAACGGGGGAGGGGGGGGGAGGGGGGGGCTTGATGTGGTCAGGACCCTGGATGTGTAACGGGGGAGGGGGGGGGTCTTACCTGCTGGGGGTTGTTTGGCATGTAGGGCAGCATGGTGGAGACGTGGAACATGATCTCATAGTCCTGGTATTCAGTGTACAGGGAGTGGGTCCCGGTGGAGTCCGCTACAACAGGAGGAGGAGAGACCAGTTAGAGAGGGAGAGAGACCAGTTGGAGAGGGAGAGACACCAGTTAGAGAGGGAGAGACACCAGTTACAGAGGGAGAGACCAGTTAGAGAGGGAGAGACACCAGTTAGAGAGGGAGAGACACCAGTTAGAGAGGGAGAGACACCAGTTACAGAGGGAGAGACCAGTTAGAGAGGGAGAGACCAGTT